>NC_069503.1:884893190-885078190 GCF_027579735.1 Bombina bombina | reverse complement strand
CGCCTCACTCCCGCCTCGCAAACCCTATAATAAATTTTATTAACCCCTAATCTGCCCTCCCTAACATCTGCGACACCTAACTTCAAGTATTAACCCATAATCTGCCGACCGGACCTTGCCGCTACTCTAATAAATGTATTAACCCCTAAAGCTAACCCTAACACCCCCCTAAGTTAAATATAATTTTATTCTAACAAAATACATTATTTCTTATTAAAAAAAATTATCCTATTTAAAGCTAAATACTTACCTGTAAAATAAACCCTAATATAGCTACAATATAAATAATAATTACATTGTAGCTATTTTAGGATTTATATTTATTTTACAGGCAACTTTGTATTTATTTTAACCAGGTACAATAGCTATTAAATAGTTATTTACTATTTAATAGCTACCTAGTTAAAATAATTACAAAATTACCTGTAAAATAAATCCTAACCTAAGTTACAATTAAACCTAACACTACACTATCAATAAATTAATTAACTAAACTACCTACAATTACCTACAATTAAATTAACTAAACTAAATTACAAAAAAAAGCCCACTAAATTACAAAAAAATAAAAAAAGATTACAAGAATTTTAAACTAATTACACCTACTCTAAGCCCCCTAAAAAAATAGCAAAGCCCCCCAAAATAAAAAAATGCCCTACCTTATTCTAAAATAAAAAGTTAACAGCTCTATTAGCTTACCAGCCTTTAAAAGGGCTTTTTGTGGGGCATGCCCCAAAGAAATCAGCTCTTTTGCCTGTAAAACAAAACATACAATACCCCCCAACATTACAATCCACCACCCACATACCCCTAATCTAACCCACCCAAACCCCCCTTAAAAAAACCTAACACTAAGCCCCTGAAGATCTTCCTACCTTGTCTTCACCCAGCCGGGTACCATCCAATCCGTCCAGAAGAGGGTCCGAAGTGTTCATCCTATCCGGCCAGAAGAGGTCCTCCAGAGGGTCTGAAGTCTTCATTCTATCCGGCCGGAAAAGGTCCTCCAGAGGGTCGAAAGTCTTCATCCAGATGGCATCTCCTATCTTCTTCCATCCGGAGCAGAGCGGGTCCATCTTGAAGCAGCCGGCGCGGATCCATCCTCTTCTAACGACGTTCCGATCAGCCAATAGAATGCAAGCTCAATCTGATTGGCTGATTGGATCAGCCAACTGGATTGAACTTGAATCTGATTGGCTAATTCAATCAGCCAATCAGATTTTTCCTACCTTAATTCTGATTGGCTGATAGAATCCTATCAGCCAATCGGAATTCGAGGGACACCATCTTGGATGACGTAATTTAAAGGAACCTTCATTTGCTGTTAGGACGTCGTTAGAAGAGGATGGATCTGCGCCGGCTGCTTCAAGATGGACCCGCTCCGGATGGAAGAAGATAGAAGATGCCGTCTGGATGAAGACTTCGGACCCTCTGGAGGACCTTTTCCGGATGGATAGGATGAAGACTTTGGACCCTCTGGAGGACCTCTTCTGGCCGGATAGGATGAAGACTTCGGACCCTCTTATAGGACGGATCAGATGGTACCCGGCTGGGTGAAGACAAGGTAGGAAGATCTTCAGGGGCTTAGTGTTAGGTTTTTTTAAGGGGGGTTTGGGTGGGTTAGATTAGGGGTATGTGGGTGGTGGGTTGTAATGTTGGGGGGGTATTGTATGTTTTTTTTACAGGCAAAAGAGCTGATTTCTTTGGGGCATGCCCCACAAAAAGCCCTTTTAAGGGGTGGTAAGGTAATAGAGCTGTTAACTTTTTATTTTAGAATAGGGTAGGGCATTTTTTTATTTTGGGGGGCTTTGTTATTTTTTAGGGGGCTTAGAGTAGGTGTAATTAGTTTAAAATTCTTGTAATCTTTTTTTATTTTTTGTAATTTAGTGGGCTTTTTTTTGTAATTTAGTTTAGTTGATTTAATTGTAGGTAATTGTAGGTAGTTTAGTTAATTAATTTATTGATAGTGTAGTGTTAGGTTTAATTGTAACTTAGGTTAGGATTTATTTTACAGGTAATTTTGTAATTATTTTAACTAGGTAGCTATTAAATAGTAAATAACTATTTAATAGCTATTGTACCTGGTTAAAATAAATATAAAGTTGCCTGTAAAATAAATATAAATCCTAAAATAGCTACAATGTAATTATTATTTATATTGTAGCTATATTAGGGTTTATTTTACAGGTAAGTATTTAGCTTTAAATAGGATTATTTTTTTTTAATAAGAAATAATTTATTTCTTTAGAATAAAATTATATTTAACTTAGGGGGGTGTTAGGGTTAGGGTTAGACTTAGCTTTAGGGGTTAATACATTTATTAGAGTAGCGGCGAGGTCCGGTCGGCAGATTAGGGGTTAATACTTTAACTTAGGTGTCACAGATGTTAGGGAGGGCAGATTAGGGGTTAATAAAATTTATTATAGGGTTTGCAAGGCGGGAGTGAGGCGGTTTAGGGGTTAATACATTTATTATAGTGGCGGCAAGGTCCGGTCGGCAGATTAGGGGTTAATAAGTGTCGTAGGTAGCAGCGACGTTGGGGGGCAGATTAAGGGTTAATAAATATAATATAGGTGTCGGCGATGTTGTGGGCAGCAGATTAGGGGTACATAGGGATAATGTAGTTTGTGGCGGTGTGAGGAGCGGCAGATTAGGGGTTAATAATAATATGCAGGGGTTAACGATAGCGGGGGCGGCAGATTAGGGGTTAATAAGTTTAAAGTTAGGGGTGTTTAGACTCGGGGTACATGTTAGAGTGTTAGGTGCAGACTTAGAAACTGTTTCCCCATAGGAAACAATGGGGCTGCGTTAGGAGCAGAACGCTGCTTTTTTGCAGGTGTTAGGTTTTTTTTCAGCCAAAACTGCCCCAATGTTTCCTATGGGGGAATCGTGCTCGAGCACGTTTTTCAAGCTAGCCGCTACCGCAAGCAACACTGGTATTGAGAGTTGAAGTGGCGGTAAATATGCCTGTATGCTCCCTTTTTGGAGCCTAACACAGCCCTTCAGAGAACTCTAAATACCAGCGTTATTTAAAAGGCGAGGGGGGAAAAACACGCGTAGCTAACGCACCCTTTTGGCCGCAAAACTCTAAATCTAGGCGCAAGTGAGCCAACCACGGGATATACTGCATTGCATGCCCAGCAGTGCAGTACTGTTTTGTTATTACATGGTGCTGTTTTGAATACACTTTATTTGTTACATTATTTCAGATGCCATCTGTTACTTGTTTATGTAGGCATATATCCAATCCCTAGCAATGAAGGCTTATTTAGAAAACTTCAGGCAGTTGGTTCGGCCAATCATATGCTGTACCACTAGCCCCTTGTTCCTGCTGCCCTGTGTTATTCGGAGGAACCTTCCCTGCTGTGAGTTTCTCTGGCAGTAACTTGTAGGCAACCTGTGAACTTCTGAAGTTTAAAGGAACATAAAATGCTCTGTAATCACAAGACTTTTCTGTCTTGCAAAATGATTAACATATAAACGGATTCTGAATGTTTTCAGAACAGTTTAACACCTTTGCTGTGATTTTTTTTTTAAATGCCAAGCTCCCAAATCCATTGTCTTAATGGAAGGAGAGAATCCAGACTTTTTACTTGAGTAGACATACATGTGCAGCCATCAGCAGCTAGCTCCCAGTAGTGCATTGTAGCTCCTGAGCCTACCTTTGGGTTTCATGTCCCTTTAAAGTTAGCTCCGGACTAGCAGTGGACTGAATAAAACTGGTGTGCTAATCAGGCAGGGCATATGTAGATAGCCGCAAATCACCAGTGTGTTTAGCACAGTTGGTGTATTGAAACTCCTGAATTTGTCAACCAATATGGTAATAATAAAAGTCTTTACTTTGTGAATGATGACCAGTGAGTTGTTTTTTAAAGTCAGCGTATGGCGATTGCCTTAAAAATGTATAAGAGATAGCAGCTCCTATCCCTAAAGATAAAATACAGCATAAACACCAACACTATACCCCTCATATTAAAGAGAGGACTATCTCCTTTCAAATGAGGGACTTAATCCCCTATTGGTAGTAGCCACAGGAATTGCAATCACCTGCCCTCTAGGTGACTTTCATGCTTACATGGCTATCAGGTGATCATCATGGCAACAATGGGCATCTAAGAGAACACATATGGAATAACATCTCCTGCATTGGCCTCCAGAATACAAAAGGTACATGAAATAGTGCTGATATCTAGTGCTCTTGCTAATGGATAACATTCTTGCAAAACTGATGCCATATAGTGGTCCAGACACATGCACACTTGTGATCTTAAGTTCCTGCTTTTCAATAAAAGATACCAAGAGAACAAAGAACATTTGATAACAGGAGCAAATAAGAAAGTTGTTTAAAATTGTGTGCTCTATCTGAATCTTGAAATAATTTTTTTTTCGGTTTCTACATCTTAAATCCTAAACAGTAAGCTCAATATTATTGCTGTTAGAATAACCACGTTAAGGAGCAGAAAGCCGTTGAACCTTCAGTAAAAGCTTGACAAGCATTATTTTGTTTGTAAACTAAACATTGTTATTAAACATGTAAAGCATTGTGGGCTAGATTACAGGTAAAGCGCTAATTCATTCCATTACAAGTGGCTGGTTATTCCTACCGCGAGCTCACAGTGGCAATTCATTCTCAAAAAATTTACCAGAGGTCAGACCTCTGGTTAATTGTTTTAAATGTGCCCCAATTTCCCCCAAAATAAGTTGTGTAGTGCTCATTTTAAAATAAAAAAATAGAAGCATTTTTTATTTTAAAAAAAACAACTACACTAGGAAGTTTGGGGGGGCTAAAAAAGGGGCACTAAAAAGTGCCTTTATATAGCAGTCTATGGGAACTGTGTGTTCCCATTTAATATATAGTATATGTGTATGCTTATATACATACAAATTCATGTATTAACATATGTATTTACACATATTAACACATGCATATATACTGTATGTATATAAGCATATTCATATATATTTACACTTTGCTGCCCATTGCTGCGCGGCTTATCCCCTTCGCTGCTCTAGTTCTCATACCATTTCTGACGTCATAAGGACAAGGCTCTCATTGGAGCCTATTGAAGCGCGCTCTCATGAGTGCAGTGTTTTCCTGCAATGCAAACACGAGGTCGTGTTTGCATTGCACCTAACTCATAATACCAGTGCACATTTGGTATTTGAAAGGGGAGCGCAAATATCGCTTTAGTGATAGCGATATTTTGCGCTCCCCTCTTAATCTGGCCCTTTATAAGCAAAGTAATGTTAGTGTGTCAACCTTGGTTATATTGACTAGTCTTAGTGTGGGAATAAGGAATTAATGTTGGTGCTGTTGTAACATTGTTAGTACAGTAGATGGTTTAACTTCATAAATAACAGAAAATATAACCTTGCAAGTTGATCCTCATTTAAAAGTACCCAGAAGGAATTAGCATTTTCTTGACATAAAGGGACATTAAAGGGACATGAAGTCAGAATTAAACTTTCATGATTCAGCTAGAGAAAGTAAATTTAAAGGGACAGTCAACACCAGTATTTTAGTTGTTTAAAAAGATAGATAATCCCTTTTTTACCCATTCCCCAATTTTGCATAACCAACACAGTTATATTAATATACTTTTTACCTCTGTGATTAACTTGTATCTAACAAATAAAGCAAATGTCCTCATATATGCTGAATAGGTAGCTGTAAAGAGTTGGTCGCGGATAGTAGGTTAGTAGGAACTAGTAACAGTCCAAAGGCAATTAAATATAAAAGATAAGAAGCGTATCTGGCAAATGGTACAGGAAGGAAGCATAGGGATAAAGCAGACTAATTATGCCACAATTTTAAACAGATAATGGAAAAAACATAGGTCAACAGTCTCACTTACAGGCTATATGCCACATGTAGTGTAATAGTAGAGGTTGTGGTGTATCTACCACTTTAACTCACTATGTAGTAGAGATCGGCTCCGTTTGTCTGTTCTGCTCCAGCGGAATCCTTGGTGTCGCAGTGGTTCTTCACTGCTAAATCCCCTGTGCCTGTGATCCTGTATTGAAATGCCTAGACCGCAGCCTTGTTAGAGCACTTAGGAATCCTGTGCTCTTCCGTGCTTAACTGTATCCGTGTTAGCCTCACTTCCGGTTCCTGATATTGTCACAGTATACTCCCGGTGTGCAGGAAAGCAAGCTCCTCCATGCTTGTGATAAGTATAGAAAAAGTAAAACGCAGTCCAGGAGTAAAATGCAAATAACTATTTATTCCATAAAATTAATCTTTATCAAGTGTAGGAGTCGGTCTGACATGTTTCGGCTCACAATGTTATGCCGAACTCATAGACCATATTTGACTGCTACCGGTTCAAAGAATTATATACACTCTTGATGTCATGGAAATAATCAACAGACCAATTTACTCACATATTAACATAGTTTTCTTTGTTCCTTACCAGTGTTATGTTTTGTCATGGGTAATGTTTATTTCAAATGCTGCCAGCGAGAATTTAAATGACAAATTCATTACTATAGTTAAGCAATGATAAACTATAGGTTTATCATGGCTTAAATACATGCCTCAAACCTATCTTATATGTGTTAAATCCTTAATGTAGTAATTACTGATATGACAATTTGTATAGTCAAAGTTGTGTTAACAAATTATATAAATTGCTGGCTGCATTGTCACATTGAATAGTTATTCTATGTGGATAATAAACATTACCCATGATAGAACATAACACTGTTAAGGAACGAGGGAAACTATCGCCTAGATTTAGAGTTCTGCGTTAGCCATCCAAACCAGCGTTACGGGGTCCTAACGCTGGTTTTGGCCGCCCGCTGGTATTTAGAGTCAGTCAGGAAAGGGTCTAACGCTCATTTTCCAGCCGCGACTTTTCCATACCGCAGATCCCCTTACGTCAATTGCGTATCCTATCTTTTCAATGGGATCTTTCTAACGCTGGTATTTAGAGTCTTGGCTGAAGTGAGCGTTAGAACTCTAACGACAAGACTCCAGCCGCAGAAAAAAGTCAGGAGTTAAGAGCTTTATGGGCTAATGCCGGTTTATAAAGCTCTTAACTACTGTGCTCTAAAGTACACTAACACCCATAAACTACCTATGTACCCCTAAACCGAGGTCCTCCCACATCGCCGCCACTATAATAAAAATTTTTAACCCCTAATCTGCCGACCGCACACTGCCGCAACCTACATTATCCCTATGTACCCCTATTCTGCTGCCCCTAACATCGCCGACCCCTATATTATATTTATTACCCCTAATCTGCCCCCCCAACGTCGCTGCTACCTGCCTACACTTCTTAACCCCTAATCTGCCGACCGGACCTCACCGCCACTATAATAAATGTATTAACCCCTAAACCGCCTCACTCCCGACTCAAAAACCCTATAATAAATAGTATTAACCCCTAATCTACCCTCCCTAACAACGCCGACACCTAACTTCAAGTATTAACCCCTAATCTGCCGACCGGACCTCGCCGCTATTCTAATAAATGTATTAACCGCTAAAGCTAAGTCTAACCCTAACACTAACACCTCCCTAAGTTAAATATAAATTAAATCTAAAGAAATAAAATAAATCTTATTAAATGAATTAATCCTATTTAAAGCTAAATACCTGTAAAATAAACCCTAATATAGCTACAATATAACGAATAATAATATAGTAGCTATTTCAGCATTTATATTTATTTTACAGGCAACTTTGTATTTATTTTAACTAGGTACAATAGCTATTAAATAGTTAATAACTATTTAATAGCTACTTAGTTAAAATAAGTACAAAATTACCTGTAAAATAAATCCTAACCTAAGTAGTTACAATTAAACCTAACACTACACTATCAATAAATTAATTAACTAAACTACCTACAATTATCTACAATTAAATCAACTAAACTAAATTACAAAAAACAAACAAACACTAAATTACAAAAAATAAAAAAAGATTACAAGAATTTTAAACTAATTACACCTACTCTAAGCCCCCTAAAATAACAAAGCCCCCCAAAATAAAAAAATGCCCTACCCTATTCTAAAATAAAAAGTTAACAGCTCTTTTACCTTACCCGCCCTTAAAAGGGCCTTTTGCGGGGCATGCCCCAAAGAAAACAGCTCTTTTGCATTTAAATAAACATACAATACCCCCACCAACATTACAACCCACCACCCACATACCCCTAATCTAACCCAAACACCCCTTAAAAAACCTAACACTAAGCCCCTGAAGATCTCCTTACCTTATCTTCACCACGCTGGGTATCACCGATCCGTCCAGAAGAGGGTCCAAAGTCTTCATCCTATCCGGCAAGAAGAGGTCCAGAAGAGGCTCCGAAGTCTTCATCCTATCTGGCAAGAAGAGGACATCCGGACCGGTAGACATCTTCATCCAGGCGGCATCTTCTATCTTCTTCCATGCGGAGCGGGACCATCTTGAAGCAGCCAACGTGGATCCATCCTCTTCTTCCGGCGACTACCGATGAATGAAGGTTCCTTTAAGTGACGTCATCCAAGATGGCGTCCCTCGAATTCCGATTGGCTGATAGGATTCTATCAGCCAATCGGAATAAAGGTAGGAAAAATCTGATTGGCTGAATGAATCAGCCAATCAGATTCAAGTTCAATCAGATTGGCTGATCCAATCAGCCAATCAGATTGAGCTCGCATTCTATTGGCTGATTGGAACAGCCAAGATAGAAGATGCCATCTGGATGAACATGTCTACCGGTCCGGATGTCCTCATCTTGCCGGATAGGATGAAGACTTCGGACCGTCTTCTGGATGGATCAGTAATACCCGGCGTGGTGAAGATAAGTTAGGGAGATCTTCAGGGGCTTAGTGTTAGTTTTTTTAAGGGGTGTTTGGGTTAGATTAGGGGTATGTGGGTGGTGGGTTGTAATGTTGGGGGGGGGGTATTGTATGTTTTTTTTAAATGAAAAAGAGCTGTTTTCTTTGGGGCATGCCCCGCAAAAGGCTCTTTTAAGGGCTGGTAAGGTAAAAGAGCTGTTAACTTTTTATTTTAGAATAGGGTAGGGCATTTTTTTATTTTGGGGGGCTTTGTTATTTTCTTTAGGGGGCTTAGAGTAGGTGTAATTAGTTTAAAATTCTTGTAATCTTTTTTTATTTTTTGTAATTTAGTGTTTGTTTTTTTTGTAATTTAGTTTAGTTGATTTAATTGTAGATAATTGTAGATAGTTTAGTTAATTAATTTATTGATAGTGTAGTGTTAGGTTTAATTGTAACTTAGGTTAGGATTTATTTTACAGGTAATTTTGTACTTATTTTAACTCGGTAGCTATTAAATAGTTATTAACTATTTAATAGCTATTGTACCTAGTTAAAATAAATACAAAGTTGCCTGTAAAATAAATATAAATGCTAAAATAGCTACAATATAATTATTTGTTATATTGTAGCTATATTAGGGTTTATTTTACAGGTAAGTATTTATCTTTAAATAGGATTAATTTATTTAATAAGATTTATTTTATTTCCTTAGATTTAAATTAAATTTAACTTAGGGGGTGTTAGGGTTAGACTTAGCTTTAGGGGTTAATACATCTATTAGAGTAGCGGCAAGGGGTTAATACTTGAAGTTAGGTGTTGGCGATGTTAGGGAGGGCAGATTAGGGTTTAATACTATTTATTATAGGGTTTTTGAGTCGGGAGATAGGCGGTTTAGGGGTTAATACATTTATTATAGTGGCGGTGAGGTCCGGTCGGCAGATTAGGGGTTAATAAGTGTAGTTAGGTAGCCGCGACGTTGGGGGGGCAGATTAGGGGTTAATAAATATAATATAGGGGTCGGCAATGTTAGGGGCAGCAGATTAGGGGTACATAGCTATAATGTAGGTTGCGGCGGTGTACGGAGCGGCAGATTAGGGGTTAATAATAAAATGCAGGGGTCAGCGATAGCAGGGACGGCAGATTAGGGGTTAATAAGTGTAAGGTTAGGGGTGTTTAGACTCGGGGTTCATGTTAGTGTGTTAGGTGCAGACTTAGGAAGTGTTTCCCCATAGGAAACAATGGGGCTGCGTTAGGAGCTGAACGCTGCTTTTTTGCAGGTGTTAGGTTTTTTTCAGCTCAAACTGCCCCATTGTCTCCTATGGGGATATCGTACACGAGCACGTTTTTGAAGCTGGCCGCGTCCGTAAGCAACGCTGGTATTTAGAGTTGCAGTGGCGGTAAATTATGCTCTACGCTCCCTTTTTTTTAGGATTTATTTTACAGGTAATTTTGTACTTATTTTAACTGGGTAGCTATTAAATAGTTATTAACTATTTAATAGCTATTGTACCTAGTTAAAATAAATACAAAGTTGCCTGTAAAATAAATATAAATGCTAAAATAGCTACAATATAATTATTTGTTATATTGTAGCTATATTAGGGTTTATATTACAGGTAAGTATTTAGCTTTAAATAGGATTAATTTATTTAATAAGATTTATTTTATTTCGTTAGATTTAAATTAAATTTAACTTAGGGGGGTGTTAGGGTTAGACTTAGCTTTAGGGGTTAATACATTTATTAGAGTAGCGGCAAGGGGTTAATACTTGAAGTTAGGTGTCGGCGATGTTAGGGAGGGCAGATTAGGGGTTAATACTATTTATTATAGGGTTTTTGAGTCGGGAGTGAGGCGGTTTAGGGGTTAATACATTTATTATAGTGGCGGTGAGGTCCGGTCGGCAGATTAGGGGTTAATAAGTGTAGTTTGGTAGCGGCGACGTTGGGGGGGCAGATTAGGGGTTAATAAATATAATATAGGGGTCGGCAATGTTAGGGGCAGCAGATTAGGGGTACATAGCTATAATGTAGGTTGCGGCGGTGTACGGAGCGGCAGATTAGGGGTTAATAATAAAATGCAGGGGTCAGCGATAGCAGGGACGGCAGATTAGGGGTTAATAAGTGTAAGGTTAGGGATGTTTAGACTCGGGGTTCATGTTAGTGTGTTAGGTGCAGACTTAGGAAGTGTTTCCCCATAGGAAACAATGGGGCTGCGTTAGGAGCTGAACGCTGCTTTTTTGCAGGTGTTAGGTTTTTTTTCAGCTCAAACTGCCCCATTGTTTCCTATGGGGATATCGTGCACGAACACGTTTTTGAAGCTGGCCGCGTCCGTAAGCAACGCTGGTATTTAGAGTTGCAGTGGCAGTAAATTATGCTCTACGCTCCCTTTTTGGAGCCTAATGCAGCCCTTCCGAGAACTCTAAATACCAGCGTTATTTAAAAGGTGCGGGGAAAAAAAATACACGCGTAACTAACGCACCCCTTCTAACGCAAAACTCTAAATCTAGGTGTTGGCCTTTTATAGTATAGGATGTAACAATGAAAAAACATATATATAATAGTGTCCGTGTCTGTGTCTTTAAATCCCCAATGTGCATAATGGAGTCTCAAGGAGGGGTTACCAGAGTTCGAGCAGAGCATAAGGGATACACGCTTTGATAAATTTGTATCTGGATTAATATGGCACATCTAATACTAAATAGCGTTTTGTTGCCTAATGCAAATGTCTGCTGATACCTGAACTAATGTCTACCCCAAGTGACTTTTAAACATTTTATTGTTTTATGCATTTTAAATATATGTGTTTGTGTAAATTGTTTGTGAAGCAAGAACTTGCTTTTTTACATTGAGCCTTTAACTTAGAGCTTATTGTAGCTATTAGAAGTGTAAGTACCCTGCTGTAAGTATCATGTGTGGATTGTTGCATTACAGTATATTACATTATGTGGTTGTACTTTCTTTTTCTTTGAGGATTCCAACTTGAAGAATTCTGAACATGCATTGGGGATTTAAGGACACGGACACTATTATATATACATTTTTTTATTGTTACATTACATTATATTGCACTTTTTGTTTTGTGTATCACTTTTTTAGTATACTTATATTGGATGTGTCTATCCTTCACATTTAGAACCCTGCATAGCTAGACAAACCACTATCAAGCTAAAACTTGCCTTTTTAAAATTCCTTACTGTACTGACGAGACCTCTTAGATAATCTCACCAGAGCGGAGAGCTTTAGATCATCAGGCCCAAAGTGAAACATGAAAATCATTTTTGCTTTTTTATTTGTACAAATTGCAGATAAAGTATTATAAGAAATTAAACACATGAACTAAATAATCATCATTCTAAATATTCACATAAAATTCAACATTAAACTTTCATGATTGCGATACAACATGTAATTTTAAAAGACTTATCAACATCTGTTATCAAATTTGCATCATTGTCTTTATATCATTTGTTAAAAAGCATTCCTAGTTATTCTTTGGAGCAGTTATTAAATTGGCTTAGTTCTCTCTGCTCTTTGTTGAAAGCTAAACCTAAGTAAGCTCATGTGCAAATTTCTAAGCTCCTGCAGGCCGCCTCTTATCTTATGCATTTTGACAGTTTTCCACAGATAGACTGCACTTTTTATGAGTCAGCAATGATTGGATACAATGCAATTCTATCAAAAGAACTGAAATAAGGGTGTAGTCTACAGAGGCTTAGATACAAGGTAATCACAAAGGTAACAAGTATATTAATATAACCATGTTGGTTATGCAAAACTGGGGAATGGGTAATAAAGGGATTATCTATCTTTTTAAACAATAACATTTCTGGAGTAAACTGCCCCTTTTAGTATGTGATACTGCAGCTACAGATTGAAATGGAATTATAATATAAAGTTTGAATTGTTTACCATTTACATATTTATGTATTTTATAGGTGCCCTACACCTGGCTGTGATGGTTCTGGCCATGTGACCGGAAATTATGCTTCTCACAGAAGGTAACCTTCTTTCACTCATGCTTACAAGTAACAATAAAATAAAATAAAACATATTTTTGTAAATTAAGGTTTGTCCTAAGTCAAGCACATTTACTGTCTAAAGAATGACATTGTGGTACACTTAAATTTTATTTCAAATGAAGCTATTGGATTTTGCACAATGGTGATTGTTAACAGGATAAAGGGGGTTTACATTATAACACCGATATTGATTTATTAGTTTGCAAAAATTGTAAATAGCAGATATGTATTATTAATTAAATATTTCATACACATTAAACATATTGTATTAGGGTAATGATATTGTAAAATGTAGGTAATGGACCGGTCCCTAAAGTAATATAGAGCATAGATAATTGAGATTAAGAACTTGAAGAAAGAAACAATAATCAACACTTGTGATATCCCGAATAGTTCGTTCCATTAACCACGATTGCTTTGGCACCTAAATCAGAATAACCGCTGTTTTTTGCCTTTTTAACTATCCAGCACACCTGAGCCAATTATATGTCCAAGGAAAGTAACTGTGTAACTTTATAACTGTATTTGTTACTGAAGAACTGTAAAGCTGTTAGGACTGATACATTTGTGCCTTTTAAATATTCAATTCACCATTTATCTTAGAAATGTGTTGCTTGCCATATGTTATCTATAGAATTAATTCCTTTATACCTGGAATTCTAGGATTATATGGTTCTAGTCTGTTTTTATAAGTGTTGTATAAGGGAGACGTCCCTTTATTAATTAGGAAAAGCATTTGCTGTTGTTTTTATGTGTTATAAGAATTTTTAAATAAACTAGATTGTATAAAACATAAATTAGATTGGTATGATCATTTCCTAGCTTTTTTTTAGCGCTGCTAAATAAACCCCATTTTTTCTTCTTATCCACCATTTAGTTCTCTTTGAGGGAAGAACTTTTTTAGCAGCAGGAATCCACCTTTAGGCGCTCCTATCACACTACACATAAATAAAATAAAATAAAACATATTTTTGTAAATTAGGGTTTGTCCTAAGTCAAGCACGAATGACATTGTGGTACACTTAAATTTTATTTCAAATGAAGCTATTGGATTTTGCATAATGGTGATTGTGAACAGGATAAAGGGGGTTTACATTATAACACCAATATTGATTTATTAGTTTGCAAAAATTGTAAATAGCAGATATGTATTATTAATTAAATATTTCATACACATTAAACATATTGTATTAGGGTAATGATATTGTTAAATGTAGGTAATGGACCAGTCCCTAAAGTAATATAGAGCATAGATAAATGAGATTAAGAACTTGAAGAAAGAAACAATAATCAACACTTGTGATATCCCGAATAGTTCGCCGGTGAATAGTTCCCGGCAAACATAGCTTGTTTGCGTTCGCCACGGCGGGCGAACATATGCGATGTTCGGTCCGCCCCCTATTCGTCATCATTGAGTAAACTTTGACCCTGTACCTCACAGTTAGCAGACACATTCCAGCCAATCAGCAGCAGACCCTCCCACCTCCTGGACAGCATCCATTTTAGATTCATTCAGAAGCTGCATTCTTAGTGAGAGGAGGGACAGTGTAGCTGCTGCTGATTTAATAGGGAAATCGATAGCTAGGCTAGTGTATTCAGTGTCCACTACAGTTCTGAAGGACTCATCTGATCTCTGCTGTAAGGACAGCACCCCAGAAAGCCCTTTTTAGGGCTCGAACATCAGTCTGCTTTTTTTATCCTGTGTAATCTAATTGCAGTTGCCTGCCTGCCAGCGTGTGTGTCAGGCTCACAGCGTATACTGTGCCCACTTGCCCAGTGCCACCACTCATATCTGGTGTAACAGTAGTGTACATTTAAAAAAAAACAACACTTTTTTGACTGTGAAATAATAGCAGTCAGTGGAGGGGGGCGGGATCGTGGGCGGGGATGTCCAGGGGCACGCACGGACGTGCGCACGTGCACGGGAGGGCAGGGGTGGGCGCGTGCACCGGGAGGGAGCGGGTGGGAACCGCTACACTACAGAAAAAGTTGGTGTAAATTTTTTTAAAAAAAGGAATAAAAATTAAAAAAAAAGATCAGGCAGGTGGTGGGGGTTGGTCTGTGGGGGGGTCTGTGGGGGGGGGGGAAGTTACAAAATAAAAAAATAAAAACAGAAAAAACGACTTTTTTTTGCAAACTGGGTACTGGCAGACAAGATGGCCGCCAATAAGGCAGATGGGGAGGGTTAGAGAGCTGTTTTGGGGGGATCAGGGAGGTTGGGGGCTAAGGGGGGATGCTACACCACAGCATATGTAAATATGCTTAAATTTAAAAAAAAAAAAATTAAAATCCTTTTATTTTAGTACTGGCAGACTTTCTGCCAGTACTTAAGATCGCAGGGACAATTGTGGGGTGGGGAGGGAAGGGAGCTGTTTGGGAGGGATCAAGGTGTCTGATGTGTCAGGTGGGAGGCTGATCTCTACACTAAAGCTAAAATTAACCCTGCAAGCTCCCTACAAACTACCTAATTAACCCCTTCACTGCTAGCCATAATACACGTGTGACGTGTTACCAGAAAGCAACGCCAAAGTCATATATGTCTGCTATTTCTGAACAAAGGGGATCCCAGAGAAGCATTTACAACCATTTTTGCCAAAATTGCACAAGCTGTTTGTAAATAATTTCTGTGAGAAACCTAAAGTTTGTAAAAAAGTGAACAATTTTTTTTTTATTTGATTGCATTTGGCGGTGAAATGGTTGCATGAAATATACCAAAATGGGCCTAGATCAATACTTTGGGATGTCTTCTAAAAAAAAATATACACATGTCAAGGGATATTCAGGTATTCCTGACAGATATCAGGGTTCCAATGTAACTAACTAGTGCTCATTTTGAAAAAAAAGTGGTTTTGAAATAGCAAAGTGCTTCTTGTATTTATTTCCCTATAACTTGCACAAAAAGCAAAGAACATGTTAACATTGGGTATTTCTAAACTCAGGACAAAATTTAGAAACTAGCATGGTTGTTTTTTGGTGGTTGTAGATGTGTAACAGATTTTGGGGGTCAAAGTTAGAAAAGTGTGTTTTTTCCTCATATTTTATAATATTTTTAATAATAAATTATAAGATATGATGAAAATAATGGTATCTTCAGAAAGTCCATTTAGTGGCAAGAAAAACAGTATATAATATGTGTGGGTACAGTAAATGAGTAAGAGGAAAATTACAGCTACACCAGTGCAACTTATATCTGGTGTAACAGAGGTGTACATTTAAAAAAAAAAATACAATTTTGACTGTAATAGATTGAATAGCAGTTAGTTGTCTGCAAGCGTGTGTGTCAGGCCTACAGCGTCTACTCTGCCAACTTCTGCCAGTGCACAGTGCCACTCATATATGTTGTCACAGTAGCTTGCACGCATAGTACCACTAATCGGAAAAAAAAATGACAGGCAGAGGCAGGCCACCCTGCAGGGGCCGTCGTGGTCGTGGTGCTGTGATTCCCTTTGGCCCTAGAATAATGCCCAGTGTTCAGAGGCCACGTACCCTGAACTCGAAAAGTTCTGAGGACATAGTTGACTGGCTAACACAGGACACCCAATCCTCTACAGCTTCTGCTCAGAACCTTGACGCACCATCCTCCTCCAGCTTAGCTTCGGGCACTTCTCAAGTTACCACTCGCCCGCCTGCCGCCACCACCAACACTAGCACCACAGCCGCTTCACTTGATCTGTCAGAGGAGTTATTTAAACATCAGTTGGAAGAAATGAGTGATGCGCAACCATTATCGCCAGAGGATGTAGATAAAAGGGATATGTCTCAGTCAGCAGCATTACACACATGGACGTACGGTGTGATGATGATGCGGTTGTACCCGCTGCGGGAGTTTGGTCTGTCACTGTGAAGCGGGCATAACCCTTACACTACCTGATCGATACAACATCATACCTGATGTTTTAAAGCACGTTATTCCAAACAATTTAGGAATGTTAGGTGATTTAAGCCCTTTATGAATTAAAACCAGACTCTGCATCAACTATACAATTGTACATGGGAGTTTTGCCAAGGATCCCCCTCCGGCATGCCACAGTCCAGGTGTTAGTCCCCTTAAAACAACTTTTCCATCACTATTGTGGCCAGAAAGAGTCCCTGTGGGTTTTAAAATTTGCCTGCCTATTGAAGTCTATGGCGGTTCACCTGGTTCGCCCGTTCGCAAACATTTGCGGAAATTCGCGTTCGCCGTTCGCAAACGGAAAATTTTATGTTCGCGACATCACTAATCAACACTAATGTTTTTTTTAAATAATTTGAATGTTTACTATCCAACTGAACATTGTTTCTGTCCTTAGCAGAAACTTTTGAACAGAATTGCTTTTCTTCATTTATTTGAAGTTGTATCGCTAGTGTGTTATAATCAGCTTTTGGGGGTGAAAATGTTTGCTTAGCTTGGAAGAATACAATATTTCTTTATCTCTTAAAGGGACAGTCTACCCCAGAATTTGTATTGTTTAATAAGATACATAATCCCTTTATTACCCGTTTTTCCATAACCAGCACTGTTATATTAATGAACATTTCCTCTGTGATTACCTTGTGTCTAAGCCTCTACAGACTGCCCCCTTATTTCAGTTATTTTGAAAGACTTGCATTTACCCAATCAGTGCCCTCTCATCGGTAATCCCACAGAAGTGAGCACAATGATATCTATATGGCACACATGAACTAGCGCTGTCTAACTATGAAAAACTGTCAAAATGCACTGAGATAAGAGGCGGCCTTCAAGGGCTTAGCAATTAGCATAGGAGCCTACTTAAGTTTAGTTTTCAACAAAGAATACCAAGAGAACAAAGCAGATTTGACAAGACTATCAAGATTTAAATATATATTATTTTTTTTAACTTAAATACAGTACATTCTATTTGCTCCCTGCATTCATCAGACAAAGTCCTCAAACATTCTGTATAATTTATTGTATATATTTTCATGTTATGCCTTTTTTTTTTTTTAATATAGTTTTCTTATGTACACTACAGTGCCACTAAAATGTTCAAATAAGTCATATTTAATATAACAAGTTAAACAAAAATCCAGTGCATTAATGTGTCAAGCGTACCTTAGCCATAAATCTGTTTCACGTGCAACATTCGGTGAACTTGCATTTTTTTTTTACTCTGCAATATAATTTAGTTTATTTTTAATAAATGCATGAACCTTTAAATAACAGTAATTTAAATCCAGAGTCGACATCAAATTCAAAGTAGAATAAATAACAATTAATAGGTTTAATTGAAAATCTGGGTTTGCAGGTGTGTGTATATGTGCATAAATTGCTTTCTGATAGATATGTTAGAGATGTGGACATTAATACGCTAATCCACACTAGCTGAATTGACATTTATTATGTTAAACTCACATTGCATACATAATGTTATTGATAAAAGCTACAGAGCTTTGAAGTAGCCTCCACTGTACTTTTGGTTCAAGCAATGCTTTGTTTTGATGACTAGCTGATTGAAAACCTAATACCTGTGGAAAGTAGCACTCTGTCGGCTAGATTACGAGTCTTGCTGGTATTACGAGTCCGGCAGGAAAGGGTCTACCGCTCACTTTTTTTCCCGCGATTTTAGCTTACCGCAAATCCCCTTACGTCAATTGTGTATCCTATCTTTTAATGGGATTTGCCTAACGCTGGTATTACGATCGCCTAAAAAAGTGAGCGGTAGACCCTCTCCTGTCCAGACTCCTACTGCATTTAAAAGCCAGTAGTTAAGAGTTTTATGGGCTAACGCTGTAACATAAAACTCTTAACTAAAGTGATAAAAAGTACACTAACACCCATAAACTACCTATTAACCCCTAAACCGAGCCCCTCCACCTCGGAAACACTTAAATAAAATGTTTAACCCCTAATCTGCCGACCGAACATTGCCGTCACTGTAATAAATGTATTAACCCCTAAACCGCCGCACTCCCGCCTCGCAAACACTAGTTAATTTTTATTAACCCCTAATCTGCTGTCCCTAACACCACCAACACATACCTACATTTATTAACCCCTAATCTTCCGACCCCAACGTCGCCGCTACTATATTAAATTTATTAACCCCTAACCCTAAGTATAACCCCCCTAACTTAAATATAATTTAAATTAAACAAAATAAATTTACCATAATTAAATAAATTAATCCTATTTAAAACTAAATACTTACCTATAAAATAAACCCTAAGCTAGCTACAATATAACTAATAGTAGCATTGCAGCTAGCTTAGGGTTAATATTTATTTTACAGGCAACTTTGTATTTATTTTAACTAGGTACAATAGTTATTAAATAGTTATTAACTATTTAATAGCTACCTAGTTAAAATAAGTATAAAAGTACCTGTAAAATAAATCCTAACCTAAGTTACAATTACACCTAACACTACACTATAATTAAACTAATTACCTAAACTACCTACAATTAATTACCTAATCTAATCCCCCTAATAAAATAAAAAAGCCCCCCAAAATAATAAAATTCCCCACCCTATACTAAATTACAAATAGCCCTTAAAAGGGCCTTTTGCGGGGCATTGCCCCAAAGTAATCAGCTCTTTCACCTGTAAAAAAAATACAATACCTCCCCAATATTAAAACCCACCACCCACACATCCAACCTTAATCTAAAACCCACCCAATCCCGCCTTAAAAAACCTAACACTACCCCCTTGAAGATCTCCCTACCTTGATCCGTCTTCACCCAGCCGGGCACAAGTGGTCCTCCAGAGGGTTCAAGGTCTTTATCCTATCCGGCCAGGAGAGGACATCCATACCGGCAGAAGGCTTCATCCAGGCGGCATCTTCTATCTTCATCCTTCCGGAGTGGAGCGGGTCCATCTTCAAGACATCCGATGTGGAGCATCCTCTTCATCCGATGGCCGATGACTGAATGACTGGTCCTTTAAGTGACGTCATCCAAGATGGCGTCCCTTGAATTCCAATTGGCTGATAGAATCCGATCAGCCAATCGGAATTAAGGTAGGAAAAATCCTATTGGTTGATGCAATAAGCCAATAGGATTGACCTCACATTCTATTGGCTGATTGGAACAGCCAATAGAATGCAAGCTCAATCCTATTGGCTGATTGGATCAGCCAATTGGATTGAACTGGCATTCAATTGGCTGGTTGGATGACGACATTTAAAGAAACCTTCATTCTGTGTTTAGTCGTCAGAAGAAGAGGATGCTCCGCGTCGGATGTCTTGAAGATGGACCCGCTCCGTGCCGGATGGATGAAGATAGAAGATGCCGTCTGGATGAAGACTTCTGCCTGTCTGGAGGACCACTTCGCCCGGCTTGGATGAAGACTTCTCCCGGCTTTGTTGAGGACTTCGGCCCGGTTGGGTGAAGACGTCTCCCGGTAAGGTGATCTTCAGGGGGTTAGTGTTAGGTTTTTTTAAGGGGGCATTGGGTGGGTTTTAGAGTAGGGTTGGTTGTGTGGGTGGTGGGTTTTAATGTTGGGGGGAAATTGTAATTTTTTTTTCAGGTAAAAGAGCTGATTACTTTGGGGCAATGCCCGGCAAAAGGCCCTTTTAAGGGCTATTTGTAATGTAGTGTAAGGTAGGGTTTTTTTATTTTGGGGGGCCTTTTTTTATTTTGTTAGGGGGATTAGATTAGGTGTAATTAGTTTAAAAATCTTGTAATTTCTTTATTATTTTCTGTAATTTAGTTTTATTTTGTACTTTAGATAATTTTATTTAATTGTAATTAATTGTATTTAATTTAGGTAATTAATTTAATTGTAGTGTGGTGTTAGGTGTAATTGTAACTTAGGTTAGGTTTTATTTTACAGGTAAATTTGTCATTATTTTAACTAGGTAGTTATTAAATAGTTAATAACTATTTAATAACTATTGCACCTAGTTAAAATAAATACAAAGTTGCCTGTAAAATAAAAATAAACCCTAAGCTAGCTACAATGTAATTATTAGTTATATTGTAGCTAGCTTAGGGTTTATTTTATTTAAGTATTTAGTTTTAAATAGGATTAATTTAATTAATTGTTGTCAATTTATTTAGCTGTATTTAAATTATATTTAAGTTAGGGGGGGTTAGACTTAGGGTTAGACTTAGGTTTAGGGGTTAATAAATTTAATATAGTAGCGGCGACATTGGGTGCGGCAGATTAGGGGGTTAATAAATGTAGGTAGGTGTTGGCGATGTTAGGGATGGCAGATTAGGGGTTAATATTATTATTATTATCGGTTATTTGTAGAGCGCCAACAGATTCCGCAGCGCTAAATAAAATTTAACTAGTGTTTGCGAGGCGGGAGTGCAGTGGTTTAGGCGTTAATACATTCATTAAAGTGGCGGCGGTGTCCGGTCAGCAGATTAGGGGTTGAACATTTTAGTTAAGTGTTTCCGATGTGGGGGGGCCTCGGTTTAGGGGTTAATAGGTAGTTTATGGCTGTTAGTGTACTTTTTATCACTTTATTTAAGAGCTTTATGTTTCATCGTTAGCCCATAAAACTCTTAACTACTGACTTTTAAATGCGGTAGGAGTCTTGTCGGGAGAGGGTCTACCGCTCACTTTTTCAGGTGATCGTAATACCGGCGTTAGGCAAATCCCATTAAAAAGATAGGATACGCAATTGACGTAAGGGGATTTGCAGTATGCTAAAATTGCGGAAAACAAGTGCGCGGTAGACCCTTTCCTGCCGGACTCGTAATACCAGCGGGCGTTAAAAAGCAGCGTTGGGACCCCTCAATGCTGCTTTTTAAGGCTAACGCAAGACTCGTAATCTAGCCGTTAGTTAATTGTAGTAATTTTATTTAGATTTATTTAAATTATATTTAAGTTAGGTGGGGTTAGGGTTAGGGTTAGACTTAGGTTTAGGGGTTAATAACTTTATTATAGTGGCGGTGATGTTGGGGGCGGCAGATTAGGGGTTAATAATATTTAAATAGTGTTTGCAATGCAGGAGTGCGGCGGTTTAGTGGTTAATATGTTTATTATAGTGGTGGCGATGTCCGGTTCAGCAGATTAGGGGTTAAAATATTTATTTTAGTGTTTGCGATGTGGGAGGGGCTCAGTTTAGGGGTTAATAGGTAGTTTATGGGTGTTAGTGTACTTTTTAGCACTTTAGTTAAGAGTTTTATGCTACGGCGTTGTAGTGTAAAACTTTTAACTACTGACTTTTAAATGCGGTACCAGGCTTGACAGGAGAGGGTCTACCGCTCACTTTTGGTCAGACTCGTAATATCGGCGCTATGCAAGTCCCATTGAAAATATAGGATACGCAATTGACATAAGTGGATTTGTAGTATTTCCGAGTCTGGCCAAAAAAGTGAGCGGTACACCTGTACCTTCAAGACTCGTAATACCAGCGGGCGTTAAAAAGCAGCGTTGGGACCGGCCAGCGCTGCTTTTTAAGCCTAACACAAGACTCGTAATCTAGCTGATATTTTGTTAACAATATGTATTTGGTAAGCAGAGTCATTTCTAAAAAAAAAAAAAAGCTTTATTGTCCCTTTAAATATGGTCTTGAGGAACCATTTAAATTCTTACTTCTTTTTTTAATACACTTCTTGTAAACTGATTTATAATGCATAATTTCTTATAAATGTGAAAAAAAATTGTAATGATCAACTTCCCAACATAGAAATATAAAATCATTTTGGACTTTCCAGGTTTGGCAAATCATATTGTGAATATATTATCAAAATATATGGGGTTTTTTTTATAAATGTGTACTTTAAAACATTAGTTTACAAAATATGTTATTGTTTCTTTAATGTTTAGTAATTATTTGCAAAATCATAATTTTATTTTTTTCCCTAGTCTGTCAGGTTGCCCACGTGCCAGAAAAAGTGCTGTTAAGACACTTCCTAGCAAAGAAGATAATGAAGAACCAGAACTCAAGTAAGTTTATTTAACAGTCAAATATTAAATATTTATTCAATCTTTAATAAATTACTTATAGGGGCACAAAATAATAATAACATTGATTTTTAACCTTCTCATCATCTGCTGTTTATGGGAATAATATATTAAAAAAAAAGAAAAACTAAATTCCACTACACAAAATCTACTCGCTTGATTGTAAACCCTTCAGCTCAGGGTATTTTTTGCTCTTATTATTTTTTTTTATTATTACTATTATTATTATTACTTATTATTTTTATTATTATTATTATTATTTTTGCTTCTTTTTAAACCATGAATCAGTTTCATTGTGAGCCCCAAGTCATGCACTCAATGCTATAAAAATAATAATAATAATAAATAACTTTTAAAGTGTCAGTAAACCTAAAAATAATGTTATATAATTCTGCAAATAGTGCAGAATTATATAACATTATTTTAGTGCTATAGTTATAAAAGCCTTTTTCCCTTTTAATATTTAAAAATATGCCGCTTTTACAGACCCGCTCTCTGCTCTCTGCTGAGCGGGTCTGTTTTTTTTAGTCAGCGCATCGGGCCAGCTGTATAGTCACAGCCCGGCCCGACCGCGCCATAACATTAAGTGAAGCTCGCTCCTGCTGTCAGACAGAGCAGGAGCGAGCTGCACTTAGTCTTATGGCGCTGTTGGGCCGGGCTGTGACTATACAGCTGGCCTGATGCGCTGACTAAATATAACAGACCCGCTCAGCAGAGAGCAGAGAGCAGGTCTGTAAAAGCGGCATATTTTTTAAATATTAAAAAGGAAAAAAGGCTTTTATAACTATAGCACTAAAATAATGTTATATAATTCTGCACTATTTGCAGAATTATATAACATTATTTTTTAGGTTTACTGTCCCTTTAAGTCTAGGTTGTAACCGTAATGTTCTTCAATACTTTTAAACCATTTGATATAACAAACCACGTGTGCACATTAAGCTACTCTGGTATATAAATATAAATATTTTAAACATTGTTCTTTCCTCAGGTGCCCTGTTTTAGGCTGTGATGGCCAAGGACATATATCAGGTAAATACACATCTCACAGAAGCGCTTCTGGTTGTCCTTTGGCTGCTAAGAGACAGAAGGAGAGTGCGCTGAATGGCTCACCGCTATCTTGGAAACAGAACAAGCAAGAACTACCACATTGTCCACTTCCAGGTTGCAATGGACTGGGTCATGTTAATAATGTATTTGTCACCCACCGAAGGTACTTTTAACCTTTCATATTGTGTGAATAATCAAGTTCTTTATCGTTGTATATGCTATACTAATATAGCACATGGGTCAAGCTTATCAGTTTCTCTTGTAGAATAATTCACAACCAACAGATTACGTCTAAACACAGCATTAATTTTATGTTTTTAATGCAGCCACCATTCTAATCTAGAGGAATTTCTGTTCAAAAACATTATTTTATTATCATCTTTAACATTTTAGCTTCCCTTTCTAAGACATTCCTATTTATTAGAAGAGGGAAAATATTACCATTTAATTAAATTTATGAAACATTATAAGAAACAGGATTTTAAAAGGGATTTAAAAAAAAATAGCCAACCCAAATGTAAACAATGCTGATTTAATATTGATAATGTGTCTGAACAAATCATTTTCACTTAACCACCAAAGAAACATGAAAATCAAATTAAAATTTTCCTAATTTAGGCAGAGAATTTTAAACAACTTTCCAATTTACTTTAATTATTTCTTCTTTGGTATCCTTTGTTAAAGAGCACACTTAAATAAGCCCAGGAGTGCTCACATGTCCAAAGCACCAGTGTTTATGACAATGGGGCCTATTTAACAAATGTCTGTCCGACATGATCCGATCAGCGGATCATGTCTGACAGACATAGCTGAATGCGAGAGCAATACGCTCTCCGCATTCAGCACTGCACCAGCAGTTCTTGTGAACTGCTGGTGCAACGTCACCCCCTGCAGATTCGCGGCTGCCAGCAGGGGGTGTCAATCAATCCAATCATATTCGATCGGGTTGATTTCACGCGATCTCTGTCCGCCTCCTCAGAGCAGGTGGACAGGTTATGGAGCAGTGGTCTTTAGAGCTTGATAAATGGGCCCCAATGTATTTAACAATGTTATATAAAGATAGTGCAGCAGTGTTTACAGCAAAGTTTGTAACAATTTCATGATTGTTAATGGTTCCAGTAAATTGCATTGTCCAGTCTGTTGCAAATGTACTGTAGCACCTCTCGTACCCTCAAATATGATCTATAGATAAAAATAACATGGGTCATCTGGCCTGTGGTTAGAGCTATCACCACAAGCTTATGCATAAAAAAGGGCTAAGGAGTGGGGAGGTCTGTTTCTAAGAACACATTTTATATATATGTCTATTTTTTGTTCATTTTCTAAATGGTATTAAAGAGAATGTATTATTTATACCCCCTTTTAATAAACTAACTTTAAATTATCCCTTACAAGTATTGGCATATTCTTATTTTTAAAAGCTCTTATGGCCTACATTATAAGGGGAGCGCTATCTATCTATCTATATATATTTATATATATGATTAGCGTATAAATTGATATCCCAAGTCCATGGTAAGGAAGTATTGCCAGAGGATGTTTAGAATGGCCATCATCCATTTAGCTCCTTTTACTTTCATTGGTTATTACGGCCGTGCTAAACATTGCTCATATTACAAGTTGAAAGTTATTTGTATATGCACATATTCAATGTAAAATCTGTTTATTATTAAAAAAAAGGGTTTAAAAGGGATATAATAGTCTGTAAAAAGTCTATGTGTGTATGTATATGTGTATATATATATATATATATATATATATAAATGTATATATATATATATATATATATACACTGTATATATATTTTTATATATATCTCAATACACATGTGTTCATATATTTACATATGTGTGAGTAATTTACTCATGTGTTAACATTTTACTTTCAACTTGTAATATAACCACAAGAATAGGAGTGCTATTGATTTAAAGGGACATAATACTCACATGCTAAATCACTTGAAACTGATGCAGTATAACTGTAAAAAGCTGACAGAAAAATATCACCTGAGCATCTCTATGTAAAAAAGGAAGATATTTTACCTCACAATTTCCTCAGCTCAACAGAGTAAGTTCTGTGTAAAAAGTTATACTCAGCTGTTCCCAGCTGCAGGTAAAAAAAAAGAAAAAAAAAAGAAGAAATGAACAGCAGCCAATCAGCATCAGCAGGCTTATTCAAATTTTAGGAAAAGGCCCTCAGTTCTTTGGTTGTTTTTAACTTGAGATTTCCATTTTAAATTATTGTAATAAAAGTTATATTTTAATATTCCCAATTTCTCCACTTTAAGTCCAGTAACAGAGTGCTACACGTGCAGTCTTTTGTGAGGTTTCTTCCTCTAATTTTGTTTAGTATATTACATACTGCACAGCACCACCTTTCTGCTATAATAATTATTTTGACATGAACAAGGTTCTATGTCAGCTTATGTAAAAATAGAAAAGGTTGCCGTGTGGTGCCACTGTATTTGTGTTGTGGTCAGCTTTTTACAGCTATGCTGTATCACTTTCAAGTGTTTAAACATTTGGGTATTATGGCCCTTTAACTTGAGTAGTGTTAGCGCTCAACAGCACTACTATTTTTTCTTCCACTTGTAATCTAGTCCTAAATGATATTTAGTATTTTACTCATGTTTAACATCAGGAATCAGATTTAACAGTGCAAAACTTATTGTGATAAGTATGATAAGAAAATTGTTGGGTAGTGATTTTATAAATGGGTGGAATAATAATTAATTATATAGCTGGGAAAAATAACAGATTAAAAAACTAATAATAACTTAAAGTTGCAGTAATAAACAGGATGCCAGCAAATTTATCAGGAAGTACAAGAGAAGTATCAAGCCTTAAAGGGACATAATACTCATATGCTAAATCACTTGAAACTGATGCAGTATAACTGTAAAAAGCTGACAGTAAAATATCACCTGAGCATCTCTATGTAAAAAAGGAAAATATTTTACCTCACAAGCTCCTCAGCTCACCAGAGTAAGTTCTGTGTAAAAAGTTATACTCAGCTGCTCCCAGCTGCAGGTAAAAAAATTTAAAAAATGAAGAAATGAACAGCAGCCAATCAGCATCAGCAGTGCTGAGGTCATGAATTCTTACTGTGATCTCATGAGATTTGACTTAACTCTCATGAGATTTCATAGTAAGCTTCCTTTACCTGATTGGTGAAATAATATGAGAGTGCACGAAGCTCATCCTTTCAGTTGTCCCGGGACAGACATACTAATATGCTGCTTAGAAGTCCTTTACAATGGGATGTGGCTACTGAGGAACTTTTGAGGTAAAATATCTTTCTTTTTTACATAGAGATGTTCAGGTGATATTTTCTAATCAGCTTTTTACAGCTATGCTGCATCACTTTCAAGTGTTTAAACATTTGGGTATTATGGCCCTTTAATATAAAAATCTTAATACTAGTTTATAAGATACCTGCAAACATAATAATGGCAAGAATTATTGTGTAACGTACATTTTCAAATTATTTACAGTTTGTCTGGGTGTCCTCTAAATGCACAAGCCATAAAGAAAGGGAAAACTACAGAAGAACTCATGACAATAAAGTTGAAAGCAAATGGAGGTAAACAATCATTTCTTTGTATTGTGTATCACATTGGTATGCATCTTGTACATAGATAACTGATTTAATGTGATGAGTCCTATTAAATTCTATTAATGGAAAATATAAGTAAAAAAAAAAAATCATGTCTCATGCTCTTCCTATCCAGCCTTTCAATACTGGTATTTTTAAATTGCACCTTGTACTGTTTAAAAAAAAAAAAAAAATATGGGAATTTATTGGTATAACAATTAGAAAAGAAAAAACTTTTTATAGCAACAGAACAACACGTTGAAATATCACAAAATGCTCATATGGTTTTTTTGTTTACCTCTTAAATAATGATTTCTCCCTTAGATTCTCTATGTAAATTTTGAAAACTGATTTTTTAATTTTAATAGCATCGTTTTTTTATTATTTTTTTTTGGGCAGCAAAAGAGCTAAATCACTTAAGTGCAATGCCCAACCAAATGCCCTTTTCAGGACAACAATTTTTTTAGGATGTTTTTTTTTTAAGTTTTGGGTTTTTAAAGATTATTTTTTTTAATATAACAAAAGAGATTAAGGGGCATATTTATTATGGTGCAAGTGGACATGATCCGATATAGTGGATCATGTCCGCTGCACATCGTCTGCTGTCAGCATTTATTATTGCACCAGCAGTTCTTGTGAAATGCTGGTGCAATACCGGCCCCCTGCAGATTCGCGGACAATCGGCCGCTAGCAGGGGGTGTCAATCAACCCGATCGAATTTGATTGGGTTGATTTCTGATGATTTCTGCCCACTGCCTCAGAGCAGGCGGACAGGTTATGGAGCAGCGGTCTTTATATACGTAGCTTGATAAATATGCCCCTAAATCACTTTAGGCAATGCCCCACTAAATACCCTTATAAGGACAATTTTCAGATAGGCTTTTTTTTGGGGAGGGGGGGGTTACTTTTATTGTAGAATGAACTTGTATTTTTTTTTAAGAAAAAGAGCTAAGCAATGCCCTACAGAAAGCCCTTCTAAGGGCTATTGCTATAGTAACTTTTGGTGTTGGTATAAGTTTATTTTATTTGGGGTGGGATTTTTTTTTAAAGAAGGGCTTTAGTTTCAGGAGAGAGATAACTGTGGATTTTTTATTTTTGTTATTTTTTTATTATCTGTAATGATAGTTTTTATGTAAGTTTTTTAAATTTTATGTAATGGTAGGTTTTTATATTTTTTTCTGTAATGTTAGTTTTTTATTTTATGTATTGTTAGGTTTTTTATTTTTATGCAATGGTAGGATATTCTTTTGGTAACTTAGAGGGTTAGAGGATAGTGGGTATTTGAGAGATGGGAGTGTGGTAGATTATTGGTTAATAGTATAGTGGAGTAGTTTGTTACGTGGGGGTGTGGCAGTTTAGGGGTTGTAGTGGGGTACTTTGCGATGTGGGGGGGTGACGGTTTAGAGGTTAATAGTGTAGCAGGGTTCTTTAGAATGTTGGGGTATGACAGTTTCAGGGTTAATAGTGTAGTGGGGTACTTTGAGATGTGGAGGTGTGGTGGTTTAGCAGTTAATAGTGTGATTAAGTAGTTTGCGATGGTAGGCTTTGGCAATTTAGGGGTTAATAATGTAGCTGGGTACTGTGGGGTGTGGTGGTTTAGGGGTTAATAATATGGTTTAGTGCAACATTTTCCGACGGTCAAACTTTCAAGTCCCTTTAAAAAATTGAGCATTAAATGCGATTGTGTTCAAACAATTACATTTACTTTCAACTTGTAACAAGAGCGACATTGCTGCTCAATGCCGCCCATAGAAAATATGGGAAGTGTAAATTACTACAAGTTCACTAAAAAAACACATAATTTATGCTTACCTGATAAATTTATTTCTCTTGTAGTGTATCCAGTCCACGGATCATCCATTACTTGTGGGATATATTCCCTTCCCAACAGGAAGTTGCAAGAGGATCACCCACAGCAAAGCTGCTATATAGCTCCTCCCCTCACATGTCATATCCAGTCATTCGACCGAAACAAGACAAGAAAGGAGAAACCATACAGTAGGGTGCCGTGGTGACTGTAGTTTAATTAAAAATTTAGACCTGCCTTAAAAAGACAGGGCGGGCCGTGGACTGGATACACTACAAGAGAAATAAATTTATCAGGTAAGCATAAATTATGTTTTCTCTTGTTAAGTGTATCCAGTCCACGGATCATCCATTACTTGTGGGATACCAATACCAAAGCTTAAGTACACGGATGATGGGAGGGACAAGGCAGGAACTTAAACGGAAGGAACCACTGCCTGTAGAACCTTTCTCCCAAAAACAGCCTCCGAAGAAGCAAAAGTGTCAAATTTGTAAAATTTTGAAAAAGTGTGAAGCGAAGACCAAGTCGCAGCCTTGCAAATCTGTTCAACAGAGGCCTCATTCTTAAAGGCCCAGGTGGAAGCCACAGCTCTAGTAGAATGAGCTGTAATCCTTTCAGGGGGCTGCTGTCCAGCAGTCTCATACGCTAAGCGTATTATGCTTCGAAGCCAAAAGGAGAGAGAGGTAGCCGAAGCTTTTTGACCTCTCCTCTGTCCAGAATATACGACAAACAGGGCAGATGTTTGACGAAAATCTTTAGTTGCCTGCAAGTAGAACTTCAAGGCACGGACTACGTCCAGATTATGCAAAAGACGTTCCTTCTTTGAAGAAGGATTAGGGCACAATGATGGGACAACAATCTCTTGATTGATATTCCTGTTGGAAACCACCTTAGGTAAAAACCCAGGTTTAGTACGCAGAACTACCTTGTCTGAATGAAAAATCAGATATGGAGAATCACAATATAAGGCAGATAACTCAGAGACTCTTCGAGCTGAGGAAATAACCATCAAAAACAGAACTTTCCAAGATAAAATTTTAATATCAATGGAATGAAGGGGTTCAAACGGAACTCCTTGAAGAACCTTAAGAACCAAGTTTAAGCTCCACGGAGGAGCAACATTTTTAAACACAGGCTTAATCCTAGCCAAAGCCTGACAAAAAGCCTGGACTTCTGGAACTTCTGCCAGACGCTTGTGCAAAAGAATAGACAGAGCAGAAATCTGTCCCTTTAACAAACTAGCATATAAGCCTTTTTCCAAACCCTCTTGGAGAAAAGACAATATCCTAGGAATCCTAACCTTACTCCATGAGTAACTCTTGGATTCGCACCAATACAGGTATTTACGCCATATCTTATGGTAGATTTTCCTGGTAACAGATCAATCTCCATGCAGTCAGTCTCAGAGAAATTAGATTTGTATGACTGAAAGGACCTTGTATTAGAAGGTTTTGTCTCAGAGGTAGTGTCCATGGTGGACAGGACGACATGTCCACTAGGTCTGCATACCAGGTCCTGCGTGGCCACGCAGGTGCTATCAGAATCACCGATGCTCTCTCCTGTTTGACTTTGGCAATCAGTCGAGGCAGCAGAGGAAACGGTGGAAACACATAAGCCATGTTGAAGAACCAAGGAGCTGCTAGAGCATCTATCAGTGTCGCTCCCGGGTCCCTGTACATGGATCCGTAACGAGGAAGTTTGGCATTCTGGCGAGACGCCATGAGATCCAGTTCTGGTTTGCCCCAACGATGGACCAGTTGAGCAAACACCTCCGGATGGAGTTCCCACTCCCCTGGATGAAAAGTCTGACGACTTAGAAAATCCGCCTCCCAGTTATCCACGCCTGGGATGTGGATCGCTGACAAGTGGCAAGAGTGAGACTCTGCCCAGCGAATTATCTTGGAGACTTCTAACATCGCTAGGGAGCTCCTGGTTCCCCCTTGATGGTTGATGTAAGCCACAGTTGTGATGTTGTCCGACTGAAATCTGATGAACCTCAGTGTTGCTAACTGAGGCCAAGCTAGAAGACCATTGAATATTGCTCTTAACTCCAGAATATTTATTGGGAGGAGTTTCTCCTCCTGAGTCCACGATCCCTGAGCCTTCAGAGAATTCCAGACTGCGCCCCAGCCTAGAAGGCTGGCATCTGTTGTTACAATCGTCCAATCTGGCCTGTGAAAGGTCATACCCTTGGACAGATGGACCCGAGATAGCCACCAGAGAAGAGAATCTCTGGTCTCTTGATCCAGATTTAGTAGGGGGGACAAATCTGAGTAATCCCCATTCCACTGACCTAGCATGCACAATTGCAGCAGTCTGAGATGCAGGCGCGCATATGGCACTATGTCCATTGCCGCTACCATTAAGCCGAAATCTGATGAACCTCAGTGTTGCTAACTGAGGCCAAGCTAGAAGACCATTGAATATTGCTCTTAACTCCAGAATATTTATTGGGAGGAGTTTCTCCTCCTGAGTCCACGATCCCTGAGCCTTCAGAGAATTCCAGACTGCGCCCCAGCCTAGAAGGCTGGCATCTGTTGTTACAATCGTCCAATCTGGCCTGTGAAAGGTCATACCCTTGGACAGATGGACCCGAGATAGCCACCAGAGAAGAGAATCTCTGGTCTCTTGATCCAGATTTAGTAGGGGGGACAAATCTGAGTAATCCCCATTCCACTGACCTAGCATGCACAATTGCAGCAGTCTGAGATGCAGGCGCGCATATGGCACTATGTCCATTGCCGCTACCATTAAGCCGATTACTTCCATGCACTGAGCCACTGATGGCGTGGAACGAAATGAAGGATATGGCAAGCATTTAAAAGTTTTGATAACCTGGCCTCCGTCAGGTAAATTTTCATTTCTACAGAATCTATCAGAGTCCCTAGGAAGGAGACTCTTGTGAGTGGTGATAGAGAACTCTTTTCCACGTTCACCTTCCACCCATGTGAACTCAGGAATGCCAGAACTATCTCTGTATGAGACTTGGCAATTTGAAAGCTTGACGCCTGTATCAGGATGTCGTCTAGATACGGAGCCACCGCTATGCCTCGCTGTCTTAGAACCGCCAGAAGTGAGCCCAGAACCTTTGTAAAGATTCTCAGGGCCGTAGCCAACCAGAAGGGGAGAGCTACAAATTGGTAATGCCTGTCTAGAAAGGCAAATCTTAGGAACCGATGATGATCTTTGTGAATCGGTATGTGAAGGTAGGCATCCTTTAAGTCCACTGTGGTCATGTACTGACCCTCTTGGATCATGGGAAGGATGGTCCGAATAGTTTCCATTTTGAATGATGGAACTCTTAGGAATTTGTTTAAGATCTTTAGATCCAAGATTGGTCTGAAGGTTCCCTCTTTCTTGGGAACCACAAACAGATTTGAATAAAATCCCTGCCCTTGTTCCGTCCGCGGAACTGGGTGGATCACCCCCATTACTAGGAGGTCTTGTACACAGCGTAGGAATGCCTCTTTCTTTATCTGGTTTTCTGATAACCTTGAAAGATGGAATCTCCCTTGAGGAGGCGAAGCCTTGAAGTCCAGAAGATATCCCTGAGATATGATCTCCAACGCCCAGGGATCCTGGACATCTCTTGCCCACGCCTGGGCGAAGAGAGAAAGTCTGCCCCCCACTAGATCCGTTTCCGGATACGGGGCCGTTCCTTCATGCTGTCTTGGGGGCAGTAGCAGGTTTTCTGGCCTGCTTGCCCTTGTTCCAGGACTGGTTAGGTTTCCAGGCCTGTCTGGAATGAGCAACAGTTCCTTCCTGTTTTGGAGCGGAGGAAGTTGATGCTGCACCTGCCTTGAAATTTCGAAAGGCACAAAAATTAGACTGTTTGGCCTTTGATTTGGCCCTGTCCTGAGGAAGGGTATGACCCTTACCTCCAGTAATGTCAGCAATAATTTCTTTCAAGCCGGGCCCGAATAAGGTCTGCCCCTTGAAAGGAATATTAAGTAATTTAGATTTAGAAGTCACGTCAGCTGACCAGGATTTAAGCCATAACGCTTTCTGGGCCTGGATGGCGAATCCGGAATTCTTAGCCGTTAGTTTAGTCAAATGTACAACGGCATCAGAAATAAATGAGTTAGCTAGCTTAAGTGATTTAAGCTTGTCCATAATTTCATCCAATGGAGCTGTGTGAATGGCCTCTTCCAGAGACTCAAACCAGAATGCCGCAGCAGCAGTGACAGGTGCAATGCATGCAAGGGGCTGCAGGATAAAACCTTGTTGAACAAACATTTTCTTAAGGTAACCTTCTAATTTTTTATCCATTGGATCCGAAAAAGCACAACTATCCTCAACCGGGATAGTGGTACGCTTTGCTAAAGTAGAAACTGCTCCCTCCACCTTATGGACCGTCTTCCATAAGTCCCATGTAGTGGCGTCTATTGGAAACATTTTTCTAAATATAGGAGGTGGGGAAAAGGGCACACCGGGTCTATCCCACTCCTTGCTAATAATTTCTGTAAGCCTTTTAGGTATAGGGAAAACATAAGTACACACCGGTACCGCATAGTATCTATCCAGCCTACACAATTTCTCTGGAATTGCAACTGTGTTACAGTCGTTCAGAGCAGCTAAAACCTCCCCAAGCAATACACGGAGGTTCTCAAGCTTAAATTTAAAATTAGAGATCTCTGAATCAGGTTTCCCCGGATCATATCCGTCACCCACAGAATGAAGCTCTCCGTCCTCATGTTCTGCAAACTGTGACGCAGTATCAGACATGGCTCTTACAGCACCAGCGCGCTCTGTATCTCTCCTAATCCCAGAGCTATCGCGCTTGCCTCTCAATTCTGGCAATCTAGATAATACTTCTGACAGGGTATTATTCATGATTGTAGCCATGTCCTGTAAAGTAATTGCTATGGGCGTCTCTGATGTACTTGGCGCCATAATAGCATGCGCCCCCTGAGCGGGAGGCGAAGGTACTGACACGTGAGGAGAGTTAGTCGGCATAACTTCCCCCTCATCGTCTGGTGATAATTCTTTTATAGATAAAGACTGACCTTTATTATTTAAAGTGAAATCAATACATTTAGTACACATATTCCTATGGGGCTCCACACTGGCTTTCAAACATAATGAACAAGTAGATTCATCTATGTCAGACATGTTTAAACAGACTAGCAATAAGACTGGCAAGCTTGAAAAAAACACTTCACAATAAGTTTACAAGCAATATAAAAAACGCTACTGCGCCTTTAAGAAGCACAAAACCTGTCTCAAGTTGAAATAACAATGAACCAAAGCAGTTATACCAACCAAATGTTCACAGTAAATGTATTAAGTTAGCAGAGCATTGCACCCACTTGCAAATGGATGATTAACCCCTTAATACCCAAACCGGATAAACAATAGAGAAAAACGTTTTTTAAAACAGTCAAACACACTGTCACAGCTCTGCTGCGACTGATTACCTCCCTCAATATGACTTTTGAAGCCTTTTGAGCCCTCAGAGAAGTCCTGCATCATGCAGGAAGAAGCAGGAAGTCTGAGTCTGAATTATTTACTGCGCAAAAAAGCGCTAAAATAGGCCCCTCCCACTCATATTACAACAGCGGGAAGCCTCAGTTAACTGTTTCTATGCAGAAATTAAGCCAGCCATGTGGAAAAATTATGCCCCAATAAGTTTTATCACCAAATGTACGTTAAAAAATTATTAAACATGCCAGCAAACATTTTAAAACACATTTTTTAAAGAGTATATATCTCTATTAATAAGCCTGATCCAGTCGCTTTCACTGCATTTAAGGCTTTACTTACATTACTTCGGTATCAGCAGCATTTTCTTAGTCAATTCCATTCCTTAGAAAAATACTTTACTGCACATACCTTAGTTGCAGGAAAACCTGCACGCCATTCCCAGTCTGAAGTTACCTCACTCCTCAGAATGTGCGAGAACAGCCAGTGGATCTTAGTTACTTCTGCTAAGATCATAGAAAAACGCAGGCAGATTCTTCTTCCAAATACTGCCTGAGAAAAAACAGCACACTCCGGTGCCATTTAAAAATAACAAACTTTTGATTGAAGAAATAAACTAAGTATAAAACACCACAGTCCTCTCACGACCTCCATCTATGTTGAGCGTTGCAAGAGAATGACTAGATATGACATGTGAGGGGAGGAGCTATATAGCAGCTTTGCTGTGGGTGATCCTCTTGCAACTTCCTGTTGGGAAGGGAATATATCCCACAAGTAATGGATGATCCGTGGACTGGATACACTTAACAAGAGAAATCTGCGTTTTTTTAAACAGTGCATACTTGTAATATGGATTTAAAGGTAAAAAGCAATACAATCTCGAGATTGCGCTAACGATAGTACGCCACTCCTAATCTGGCCCTAAGAGCACAATTGCTAAACATCAGTTATTGATGTTACGGTCATGTTTTCCATTTTTTTGTGTTTCCTGCAGATCTCTTTATCTCTACGGGAAATCAGGTATCCATCTATTAAAGTAAATAGTTAAAGTATTATTGAGAATGAGTGCTGTATATTAGAAACTGGTGTGTATACACCATGGCCAGTGAAACATTACATTTTCAAATAAGCTTAAAGCTCACAGTTCAAAGCAGCCCACACAAGAAGCCCACAAAAGAAGAGGAAAGTACGATATTATGTTTCGTTTCCATATATTCATATGAACGTGTCACTTACTGCTCCTGTCCTATGCGCAGATCAACGGGTGTCCAAATGTCAGGCACAAAGCCGGTGTAAACCATCGGCTATGATCCCCTCTCTTGGGGAAGCCCATCCAATCACTCTACATTTGGTCCTTGGGCCCAGGCGTTCACGCTACAGCTCCCCCGTAATTCCCAGCATAATTCAGTAAACATTTTTGCACTAAAGATATTAGTTTTTCTTGCAAACTAAATGGTTGCAAGCTTTTATCAAAATACTTATAACTCTGATAGAAGAACGCAGTCTTACAAAAATATAGATGATTATAAAATGCTATACTCAGAAAGCAGCATAATGTGATTTATATTGGGTGCAGGATTTACTTTTTAAAGTGCGCCCCCTGTTCACTGCTAACTTTGCCCTACACAGCAAACTTTCCCTTTCTAGTGAGCTCCATTACCTTCAATAGGAGACATCTTGCCGCTTGTAAGGACTGCCCCTTTTTTATGATAATTTCACCAGGGCAGTGCCTGCAAGTTTCAGTGAAAAACATGTTTGATCTGGTAAGACTAAGATTATCAGGCCCCTAGAGATCATATATTTTGCAAAAAAATAATAATGTATAACATACAATATAAGTGGTATTGTATGTTAAGTGGTAGCATAAGTGATATATTTGGTCTACCGTACTCAATACAAATTGGTAGATACGTTTTAATACTATTGCATTTGCGAACATTTGCGAACTTGCATTTGCATTGTTGGGAAGCATTGCGCTCACGAGAGAGTGCTTCCATAGGCTCCAATGGTAGCCTTGTTCTGACACTGTCAGAGATGGCACAGAACCTAAGCTCAGCAAAGGGGGGAAGTAGCGCAGCAATTGCAGCAAATATAAATATATAGTTATATGATTATATACAGTATATATTTATGTGTTAATATGTGTATATACACATATTAACACATACATATATATGTATATAAGCATATACATATATTTACATATATTTACTGGGAACACACAGTTCCCCATAGACCGCAATGTAAAGGCACCCCACTCCTGCCAACTTTACCCCCAAAATTCTGCCTAGTGCAGTTATTTTATTAAAAAATAAAAATGCTACAATTTTTATTTTTTAATAAAATATACTACACTGTATTCTGGGGGCATCTGGGGCACATTTATAATATTAACAAGAGATCTTATCCCTGGTTTATTTTAAAAGCGCTAATTGCTACCGCAATAAATTTGCTATAATGTTGCGCTCCACTTGTAATCTAGCCCTATATGTGGTAAGAAAGCTAATTGATAGACCTGCTTTGATCTTATTTGGCCTAACAGACGTTCCTGTCTGCTAGCCAATGCAACATCATTTACAATAGTTTACAATATTTCTTTTGGATATATTCTTATTTATCTCTTTGTCAAATCCTCAGATACAATGTTGCCTTAACTTCGTATATTGTCCTTCAGAAATTCCAACTGTGATGTCACTTGTGTGACTTGAGTCTGCTCAATCAATTATATTTCCAGTAATGGGTTTCCAGTACACTTTGATCATCATATCTGTCTTTTTTTGTGCTCACTACCTTATTTATCTAGTGCACTGAAACACACATTCTAGTCCTTAATGCTAGTATGTTTAACCTTTTCATAACAGGTTTGATTTTAAAAATGTTGTTAATATTTACATATATCTTGATATATCAGGTGGGGAAAATGAAGACGATATTAGAAATCTAGATGAAGAGATCAAAGAACTGAATGAATCAAATCTGAAGATAGAAGCTGATATGATGAAGCTACAAACACAGGTTAGAAACATTCTTGAGTATTCATAAAAAAAATCTGCAAATTTAGGATGATAACAGATTATTATAATTATTATTATTATTATTATTAACAGGTATTTGTAGAGCGGTAACAGATTCCGCAGCACTATAAACATTGTTGGTATACAGAATAACATTTATATGGATCAAGTGGGTAGAGGGCCCTGCTGAGAGTTGCACTGTTGTAGTCGGCTCTTATGAAGGTGATCTGCAAACCGCTGGGCTCATAGGCTTACATTCTAAGGGGTTCAAGGGGAAAGCAATGGAGTTAGGAAAACATAGAGTGCAAATGGAATTATTATGAACACAGAACATCTAGTGTGATTGCAATATACTGTATATATATATATATATATATATATATATATATATATATATATACACAAACACTCACACAATATGACAGCCATTTAATAAATTTATGGTGTATAAACCAGCAATGGCTATACTGACCATAATCCCTCTGATATAGCATGGCTGTGGTCAGGTAAGTGGACATTCTGCAATTTCCTCCAACCAAACAGCTCTTTAATATACTTTAACTATTTCAGCTATTGATCATTTACAATTCAGTTACATTCAAGAGGTTAATGTGATATGAAACCCAATTTTTTTAATTTGTGATTCAGAATCAAATATTACAATCATAAAATAATTTATAGTGAGGTTATTATATGTAATACTTTAAATATATATTTTCATATTGTTTTATATATACTATATATATATATATATATATATATATATATATATATATATATATATATATATATATATATATATATATAATATATATAAAATAAAAAATGTCCTGTTCCAACAGAAACAGACCTAAATTACAAGTGGTATGCAATTGATAAAGCACAGCTCCTTGCTTGATAAAGCACAGCTCCTTGCACTCAGTCCTGCAAATTAATAGAGTTTGATTGGAAATTACAAGTTGCTTGTTAAAATATTTAACCAAAGTATTTTAATGCACCGGATACATATATAGTGCTCTCTATGCTTTTAATGGATAGCGCAATTTCGCAGATAAGTTTTGTGGGTATTTAATACTTTTGAAAACTTGGTGTTAACTTTTAGCACTTGTTACTGTACATTTAACTAAATCTTAAAATGCTATAGAAATAAAGAAATCTGCTACCTGAAAATATTTTTTTCTGCTTGATTTTGCATGTTCTCATTATCCAACATGAATAATATTAGTACGGGCACTCATTAAAATCTATTACCTGAGGGAAGTTAAGCATCTGTGCTATCTGACATGAGTACTGTAATCGTGCACACCATACCACCACTTGTGCGACAAATATTAGCCATCACTTAAAATAGCAGAGCAAAATTGAAATAGGTACCAATAATATTAGCACTCCATACAGCTGGCATTCTTGCTCTTAACTTGTGACTTAGGCAAGTTGTTTTCAACACCTGTCCTCAGGGCACATCAACAGGCCACATTTTCATGTTATCTGAACGCAGGTGAAATGATTAGCTGATCAGTAACCATGGCTAATAAACTGCTCTCACCTATCAGCTGATTATTTCCATGTGCTCTAGTTCAGATATCATGAAAATCTGGCCCATTGGTGATCCCTTAGGACTGGAGTTGATCTAGGCCACAATGCTTTCCCTATTAACATGTGATTTGTTTATTTTTTGTTTTATCTCTAAAGACTTAAACTTAAGATTGTTATTTGTTGTCATCTGAACTAGTTAATAAATTACCACTATAGGTATCAAACAGAAAGAGTTCTGTATGCCTAGTTTTTCATCCAGTCTCCACTGTGTAACATTCTGACTGCTATAAACTTTGTAAGCCATTGCACTGGATCAAACTCTATGTATCCTCCTCAAATGCAGAAATGGGTTAGTCGTGCACACATACCGGTGATAATGTCTTGGGGAACAAGTGGCATGAATATGGAGTGGGAACATCAAGAGCATGCTTCTAGTTATTCCAGAGATGCATATCCAGCACTGTCCATGAAAGGCATCATTAATAAATCCTTTAAGTGGCTTCTTGATTACAAAATACTCCGTGTATTCCAATGGAGACATCTGTGACAAATCCCTTAGATGGCTTTTGGAAAATATTAAAAAATAGTTTACTTTTTTTTGTTTGCTGTATTTGACAAACTATTTTTAAAACATGTCAATTTTAGTATCACTGAAAGACACTTTTTTATTATTTGTGTTATTACTATATTTTCATTGTACTTAAATACCTATAAATTCATAAATGGTTTTATTATAAATTCTCTCTCATGACATCTATGAGCATCCTTTCTATTAGATATTATTCATTATTAAGTAATTGATCTATGAGCAAAGGATGAATTACAGGACTCTTTTTTCCAGTTGTGAAGCACCTATACTACAACTTACATAGACAATATTCTTTTATAAATTGCCTTTTTAACCAATGGCAATTTTTCAATTCTAGATCACATCAATGGAAACAAATCTGAAAACAATAGAGGAGGAGAACAAACTTATAGAACAGAATAATGAAAGCCTTATAAAGGAATTGGCAGGCCTAAGCCAAGCCCTAATCTCAAGTCTTGCTGATATCCAGCTTCCACAGATGGTAAGGTTTTGTGTTTTTATATATCGCTCATTAAATGGATATGAAACCCAGATTTTTTCTTCCATGATTCAGATAGAGGATACTTTTTTAAAAACAACTTTCAAATGTACTTCTATTATCAAATTTGCTTTGTTCTTTTGGTATCCTTTGTTGAAAGCATACAAAGGTAGCAGCTGGGAGCTAGTTGCTGATCGGTGGTTGCACATTTATACTTGTTGTCATTGGCTTATGTGTTCAGCTAGCTCACAGTAGTGAAATGCTGCTCATTCAATAGAGGATACAAAGATAATGAAGCAAAATTGATAATAAAAGTAAATTGGAAAGTTGTTTAAAATTGTATGCTCTATCTGAAACGTGAAAGAAAATGTTTGGGTTTCATGTCCCTTTAATGTGTCTTTTAATTTTTTCATTATATTTAAAAAAACTTTGTGATACCTTCACACCCATATACACATACAAATGGCTGGATCTGCATCTCTGAAATCTTTAGGCAATGTTTTTATTACAGGATCTTCCTGCATTTTCACCCCATTTATGATTAGTGAATAGTGACATATTTGGGCTTATTCATATCACATTCACCAGTGCCATGTGTGTTTACTAAAGACCTATATGGAGCGCTACAATATTAGCGCTGTTGTGTGCTATCATCACTCATTTAAATCTATTGCACTCTTATTACAATTTCAAAGTAAAAAGGTAGCACTCGAGCAAAAGATTCCGGTGTGCTAACATCAGGAGTTAGGATAGCATGGCCCCATTTAATTCCTTACCTTGTAGACTTCTATGGGCCTCACTTCAAATCTCTGTCCTGGCTGTTTCTCGACTGCTTACCTGGAGTTGTGCTAAGCGTAATCCCACCAACCTCCATCCACATCTCTTCTGCTTTAGCTTCGGGAACGTTAAATCACACAGGGAGCACACAACCCTGCAAACTCAGCAAATCTATCAACTTGACTCACCCACGAGTGAGTGAGAGCTGCTTAAATCCTATTGGTTGATTTGAACAGCCAATAGGATTTAAGCAGCTCTAATTCCTATTGGCTGAGTCAAAATTTTCAGCCAATAGGAATGCAAGGGACGCCATCTTTGAATCGTGTACCTTGCATTGAAGACTCAGTGTACGGTGGCGACAGTATGAAGAGGATGCTCCGCGCCGGGTGTCTTCAGGATGGACCCGCTCCGCGCCGCCGGGATCAAGATAGAAAATGCCACCTGGATTAAGATATAAGAGGCCGCCCGGATGAAGACTTCTCGCCGCCTGGATGAGGACTTCACCACCTGGATGAAGATAGAAGAGGCCGTCTGGATGAAGACTTCTCGCCGCCTGGATGAAAATCGTTCAAGCGGGACTTCAAAAACTGTAAGTGGATCGTCAGGGGTTAGTATTAGGTTTTTGTAAGGGTTTTTTGGGTGTTTTTTTTTTTAAATTAGGGTTTGGGCACCAAAAGTGCTAAATGCCCTTTTAAGGGCAATGTCCATACAACTGCCCTTTTCAGGGCAATGGGTAGATTAGGGTCTTTAGATAGTTTTTTTTTTATTTTGTGGGTTTGTGGGGGGTGGGGGTTTGTAATGTTAATGGGTCTTTGTAAAAAAAAATTCAGGGAAAAGAGCTGTTTAACTTAGGGCAATGCCCTACAAAAGGCCCTTTTAAGGGCTAGTGGTAGTTTATTCTAGATTAGGTTTTTTATTTTGGGGTGTTTTTTTTTTTAAAACGGGTATTAGAATAGGAATAATTTTGTATTATTTTTGATAATTTACTTGTTATTTTGTGTAATGTATTTTTTTTCATTTTGGGGTGGGTTTTTATATTTAGATTAGGGCTTGGGTAGCAAAAGAGCTAAATGCCCTTTTAAGGGCAATGCCCATACAAATGCTCTTTTCAGGGCAATGGGTAGATTAGGCTTTTCTTTATTTGTATTTTGTGTGTTTGGGGGGGTGGGGGTTTGCACACTGTTAGGGGTGTTTGTTTTGTTTTGTAGCAAAACTTTAGGGCAATGCCCTACAAAAGGCCCTTTTAAAGGCCCCTAAAAGGCCCTTTTAAGGGCCCTTGGGAGTTTATTAAAGATTAGGTTTTTTTTGTTTTTTTTTTTGTTTTTTAAGGGTATAGAATATTAATCATTTTTATTGTTTTGGATGATTTTGTTTGTTATTTTTTTGTAATGGTAAGTTTTTTATTTTTTGTAATTTTAGTGTTTTTTATTTATTGTAATGTAAGGTTTTAGTGTAAGGCAGCTTAGGTTTTATTTCACAGGTAAGTTTGTATTTATTTTATCTAGGTAGTTAGTAAATAATTAATAACTATTTACTAACTAGTCTACCTAGTTAAAATAAATACAAACTTACCTGTTAAATAAAAATAAAACCTAATCTAGCTACAATATAACTATTAGAAATATTATAGCTAGCTTGGATTTTATTTCACAGGTAAGTATGTATTTAGTTTTAAATAGGTATTATTTAGTTAATAATTGTAACTTTAGTTTAGCTCTATTTCAATTATGTTAAAGTTAGGGGGTGTTGGGTTAGGGTTAGGGTTATAGGCTGACCATACGTCCCGTTTTGAAAGGGACAGTACCGTTATTTTATGTTTCTTCCCCCGTCCCGTCGTTTCTTTAAAAATATTCATTTTGTCCCGTTTTGAGGGTTATCAGACCGTGCGGCCAGCGCAAGTTAATTTTTTAGCACACACATCACTTATTAAAAACTTTTAAACTTCCCAGGGCGGGGAGGGCAGTTTTTTTTTAACTGCAGGGTTGGGTGGCTGTGTCCACATGATCCACAGCAACGCTTCTATGCTGCCCGCACTCAAAATTAGGAAAGCAAGTGACAGCAGGTCAGTAGTCAGTCGTGAGCTGTCAGACTGAGCTAAGGAGAGAGACTGGTCACGAGAGGGAAGTTAGGACTACTAGCTAGTGCCTAGTAAGGACAGGAGTCGGACTAGATTTGTCATCATCTGATGTGATGATCATCTGCCTCTGCCATCATCATCCGAATTAGCGGCTGACCATCACCAGAGAGATAATTCTTGCCATCTTCTTGTGTCACAGTGTGAACATACAAACATAGTGATCAAGTAGATCAACTGTCTAGGTTTTTGTGCACGGCCAAGGTAAGACCAGTGTCTGTGCCTGTCAATCAATTTAATTGTCATTAATTATGCTTATTATTATTATTATATTATTATTAGGCTGCAGTGCTGGCTGTACAGATGTTATAAATAACGGTTATCATTATCAAGTAACTATTTGCACATTTTTCTCAGTTCTTCCACCATGTAACAACGATTTTGGGCAACTCGGCTAAAAAAAATCTACAACTACTAATCCAGATCTTCAAACCAAACGCCTGTTCAGAGGCTACACTTTTACCCTTTAAAATCAGTTAATATGGGGGAATTTGCCTTGACAACATAGAGGATAATTTAAATTTTGGAAATATTGAGTTAAGGGCATGTGATTAAAAAATATACACACGTCACATTCCCAATTTAGATCATGAGAACATTGTGAAAACACTGTGGATTGGTACTTAGATGTTATAGCTCTACGTCTACCTAAAAATTTTTGTATGAGTTCTTCTGTCACTGAAGGATAATTGTTGGCTCAATAGTTTATATTCATGTCATAAAAGTTAACTTTTGTTAAAATCTTACTTTTTTTCCTATGAATAAAGAATATTAACCCTGTCCCGTTTTTGACATCTCAATGTCCCATTTTTGTCTCAAGGAAATATGGTCAGCCGGTTTAGTTTTAGGGGTTAATATAGTTTTATTTAGGTTGAGCGATGTGGGAGACTAGCGGTTTAGGGGTTAATATGTTTATTTAGTGGTAGTGATGTGGGAGGCCAGAGGTTTAGGGGTTAATACCTTTATTTAGTGGTGGCGATGTCAGGGAGCAGAAGATTAGGTGTTAATAACTTTATGTAGGTGGTGGCAGATTAGGGGTGTTTAGACTTGGGGTTTATGTTAGGGTGTTAGGTTTAAACGTAAAAAAAATTTCCCCATAGGCATCAATGGGGCTGCGTTACGGAGCTTTTCATTCCACAATCGCAGGTGTTAGACTTTTTTCTGACCCGCTCTCCCCATTGATATCTATGGGGAAAGCGTGCACAAGCACGTCAAAACAGCGATTGAATTGTGTGCGGTATGGAGCTTAAAACCAGCATATCGCATGCACAAGCCGGCTGTTTGAAAGCTTGTAATGGCAGCGCTATAGAGGGTTAAATAATGCAACTTTTGTTGCGTTCGTTTATTTCCCTATAGCGCGCATAACTCGTAATCTAGGTGTATATAAGATATTAAAATGTATTAATTTTTTTTCAGGTATATGAGTAGAAAGGGCTCCAAACTATAATATATGTATACAGGGAGTGCAGAATTATTAGGCAAGTTGTATTTTTGAGGATTCATTTTATTATTGAACAACAACCATGCTCTCAATGAACCAAAAAAACTCATTAATATCAAAGCTGAATAGTTTTGGAAGTAGTTTTTAGTTTGTTTTTAGTTATAGCTATTTTAGGGGGATATCTGTGTGTGCAGGTGACTATTACTGTGCATAATTATTAGGCAACTTAACAAAAAACAAATATATACCCATTTCAATTATTTATTTTTACCAGTGAAACCAATATAACATCTCAACATTCACAAATATACATTTCTGACATTCAAAAACAAAACAAAAACAAATCAGTGACCAATATAGCCACCTTTCTTTGCAAGGACACTCAAAAGCCTGCCATCTATGGATTCTGTCAGTGTTTTGATCTGTTCACCATCAACATTGCGTGCAGCAGCAACCACAGCCTCCCAGACACTGTTCAGAGAGGTGTACTGTTTTCCCTCCTTGTAAATCTCACATTTGATGATGGACCACAGGTTCTCAATAGGGTTCAGATCAGGTGAACAAGGAGGCGATGTCATTAGATTTTCTTCTTTTATACCCTTTCTTGCCAGCCACGCTGTGGAGTACTTGGACGCGTGTGATGGAGCATTGTCCTGCATGAAAATCATGTTTTTCTTGAAGGATGCAGACTTCTTCCTGTACCACTGTTTGAAGAAGGTGTCTTCCAGAAACTGGCAGTAGGACTGGGAGTTGAGCTTGACTCCATCCTCAACCCAAAAAGGCCCCACAAGCTCATCTTTGATGATACCAGCCCAAACCAGTACTCCACCTCCACCTTGCTGGCGTCTGAGTCGGAATGGAGCTCTCTGCCCTTTACCAATCCAGCCACGGGCCCATCCAGCTGGCCCATCAAGACTCACTCTCATTTCATCAGTCCATAAAACCTTAGAAAAATCAGTCTTGAGATATTTCTTGGCCCAGTCTTGATGTTTCAGCTTGTGTGTCTTGTTCAGTGGTGGTCGTCTTTCAGCCTTTCTTACCTTGGCCATGTCTCTGAGTATTGCACACCTTGTGCTTTTGGGCACTCCAGTGATGTTGCAGCTCTGAAATATGGCCAAACTGGTGGCAAGTGGCATCTTGGCAGCTGCACGCTTGACTTTTCTCAGTTCATGGGCAGTTATTTTGCGCCTTGATTTTTCCACACACTTCTTGCGACCCTGTTGACTATTTTGAATGAAACGCTTGATTGTTCGATGATCACGCTTCAGAAGCTTTGCAATTTTAAGAGTGCTGCATCCCTCTGCAAGATATCTCACTATTTTTGACTTTTCTGAGCCTGTCAAGTCCTTCTTTTGACCCATTTTGCCAAAGGAAAGGAAGTTGCCTAATAATTATGCACACCTGATATAGGGTGTTGATGTCATTAGACCACACCTCTTCTCATTACAGAGATGTACATCACCTAATATGCATAATTGGTAGTAGGCTTTCGAGCCTATACAGGTTGGAGTAAGACAACATGCATAAAGAGGATGATGTGGTCAAAATACTCATTTGCCTAATAATTCTGCACTCCCTGTATATCCATTATAGCCCTTTCCATTCAAATACCTTGTTATGTATCATTTACCTTTTAACCCTTATAATTATTTTTTTATATGAATATGATTATTTTTTTATTAGATAGTGTATATATGATTGTAACACTTTATTTTAATGTATTTATGTGGTGTTTGGTGCAATTCAGCCCTAACCCTTTATGTGATAACTTCAGCCGTGTTAACCTGACAGGCGCAAATTTAGCTCTCTAGCCCAAGTGTTTTGAGAGCTAAAGTAGGAAGGATTTCTGAAACTTTGAAAATAAATCTGTTAACTGTTTAATGATACAATTTTATCACAGTATAACAGTACCAAAACTCTGTAAACAGAAAATATGACATATTAAAGAAAAGTGTGCCGTAGTAAACAAAAAATACAAAGTTAAAATTCTCAGTCTATTACCAAGCTCATTGTCCCAGAACAAATTAAGCAAGGAATTCAATGTCTCAGAATGAATGGTGAAATTAAGCAGTACACTAGTGAAGGGACATAGGATCCTTTGCGTGACAGGAAAGATTATCTATTTTCCTGATGGATCTGCAAGCCAATTTAAAAAATAAGAAGAATTTCACCAATCTGTTTAACCATGAGAAGAACTTTGGTATAAAAGCCAAATGGATCGTCTTTGCAACATCCCATGGCAAAAATGCATGTGACTGGGTTGGAGGAACAACTAAGCAGGAAACATGAAAAAACGGTTTGCAAAGAAAACGAAAGAGGGTCAAATCCTTACCCCTGAAGGTACGTAATCTCTTTTGCAATGAGAAGGTTAAGGGGGGTTACATACATCTATGTCACAAGCAGGGACGTAACTGAATTTCATGAACTGAAACTCAAGGACAGGTTTGATAAATGTTAGAGAATTCAAGTTACAAGAACATTTCACAATTTTGAGGCAGTATGAGAGAGTACTATCAGATGCTTCTTTACATTTGCATTGCAAAAATGTAAAGAACATGCAGTGATAAAATGTGTCCCCCTGATCCTATGAATTAATGACTGCGTCGCTTGTCTCTATGATGACCATTGGTGGTTAGACTTGATTTAGGATATTTGCTAGGAAAACTGATGTTTTTGTAAAACTTGGACCAAGAACATGATTCAAGATATTTACTATTGGCAAAGCATGTGTTCCCATGAAAAATGTTATCAGAAAACTGGCGCCTGCCTGCCACTGGACGCTCCCACAACATTTCCAAGTGACTGTGTGAGGAATTCTCACAGCTTCTAATCAAACATAATTAGTGTAAATACAGTTCGTTTTTATTATTATTCTTATATTACCTCTTGACATTTATCAAAATGCATGAATAATGTAGATTTTTCTCCAGATTTCTAGTAGCCCAAGCTCTGTAACCAGTGGAGAATCTCAAATTCAAATTTTTTATGGTAGAATGCTACCATAGAGGACTTATATCTGTAAATTCAGGTGTCTATCTGGTCCCTCACCAGAGATAATCAACCTGAAAATGACCCCATAGAAAAATTAAAGCTAGGACCATCCTGAGCTGAGATATTGAGGTTTCCATAAACATCTGCATAACCATTATGTGTTGTGCACCATGACACAAAGATGGTTGCTGTGGTTAAACCAAGTAAAATAAAAATAAAAAAAATGGTGGTTTTGGCAGTGTGGGAGTATGTGTGTGTGTGTGTGTGGGAGTGTGTGTGTCAGTGTGTGTGTGTGTGTTAGGCAGTATGTTGTATTTGGAGTAAACCATGGAAAATCAGAAATTATAAGAGAGATTACTAGGCCTACAGAAGGGTATAATGAAAAGAATTGGGAGAACAATATTTTCCCACAATTCTGAACACTTTTTATTTAGCACATGAACTAAAAGGGTATATTAAATAAATCATATTCCTAAATGCACTGTAATACACAAAATCATGAGCTCAAGGAAAACACCTTAATTTGATATTGTTATGTGTTGTGGATCCACCAACATAGCATGTGGATTATTTTTTAAGCATTTCCATATTATAAGCACACTTCATTGCTGCTATTACTCAACCTTAATTTGTGGGTAAAGCTTTTGTGCACTCTCTGAGGAGCTCCCACATGTTTAGTATAATGAAGAATAACCTTGCTATTGTGTGTTCAACATGTTTATTATACCATTTTTTTACCTAGTAATTCATCTATAATATGCTTTACTTCACCCCACTGCAAGGTCTTGCAGTTCCATTGTGAACTCTTTACATCTTAAGTATTCTACAGTGAATTAAATGTGTTGATGCCTTATCTACCATATGCTTTCTCTTAATTTACATTTGCCATCTCTAATTGATCTAAAATATCTTCTACTTTCCACTTAGGAACCAATCAGCGAACATAATTTTGAGACATATGTGAATACTCTAACAGAAATGTACAGCAATATGGGACCAGATTACTCCCCAGAATGCAAAGCTCTGTTGGAAAATATCAAGCAAGCAGTGAAAGGTATCCACGTGTAGTATGCAAATTTCTGCTGGATGACACAAATGACTAAAGAGAAAATTCCATTTGGAACCCACAGGAGTTCATGTACCAATAAAATGGATATTGTGAATTGATGTGCTGCATTACCAACTGTAACATTGCACTAATTTCTTTCCCAGCTGTCATAAAAAACATAAGGACTGTTTGAAGTAACAGCAATGCACTTAATTAGTGTATATCAATGTAGTAATTTCAGCTCATGTTTCTCTATTGCACTCTTTCTTTTGTAAAGTGAATGTATAAAAAGGTGTGTGCAACTATTTTTTATAAATTGTAATTTATTTCCGATCGAAAGAGATTTTGTTCATACCTTTTAACAATTTTTTTTTGTTAGGCTTACCATATTTTTACAAATATCTTTTATAATTTATTTTCTGAGTGGATTTTAAATAGATTTAATGAAAGATAATTCTGTAAATGAAAAAAATAATAATCTTGTGAGAATGAAAAGAAACAAATCTTCAGTGATGCAAATGGTTATTGTTTGTTATATTTTTGGTAGTAGTGTATCCCTTTCTTATGATTTTACGCTTTACTGCTGTGACATGAGATCAGGGAAAATCAAGAAATGAACAGATAACCAACACCTATATATGGGACATATAAATAGATATATATGATTTGATTTTACTATGCTAGCAATAATAACTAGCAACATTGTAATTGTTTTATTTAACTCTTTCAATAGAACACGTATGCAATGTATTTGTTCTATGAGCTGTAATGTTTGGATATCCTCATTTTTCCATCATACGGTATATATATATAAATAAATAAATATATATATATATATATATATAATCTGTATATATATATATATATATATATATATATATATATATATATATATATATATATATATATATATATACTTAATCCCATTACTAGATAGATCTAGAAGTCTAGAAGAATGTTAATTGGTTCCACACAAGAAACGACTGGACCTGCCTGTGTGTTGCAAATGGTGAGAAAAATTGAGGCTGGAGGGCCACATTTTGGTCACTGAGCCATATTATCACTGTGTTGTTCTTTATTCATACCTTAGGAACAATATAAGGTCTGTTTAAAGGGACAGTCTAGTCCAAGACAAACTTTCATTATTCAGATAGAGCATGTAATTTTAATCAATTTTCAAATTTACTTCTATCACCAATTTTGCTTTGTTCTCCTGGTATTGTTAGTTGAAAGCTAAATCTAGGAGGTTCATATGCTAATCTCTAAGCCCTTGAAGGCCGCCTCTTATCTCAGGGCATTTTGACAGTTTTTCACCACTAGAGGGTGTTAGTTCATGTGTTTCATATAGATAACACTGTTCTCACGCACGTGGAGTTCCTAGCAGCCAGCACTAATTGGCTAAAATGCAAGTCGGTCAAAAGAACTGAAATAAGGGGTAATTTGCAGAGGCTTAGATACAAGATAATCACAGAGGTAATATGTGTATTAATATAACTGTGTTGGTTATGCAAAACTAGGGAATGGATAAAAAAAGGGATTATCTATCTTTTAAAACAATAAATATTCTGGTGTAGACTTTAAATAATATTTGCCTATTAAGTTAAACCAATGAATTTAGAGTGGTCAACAGAAATCTGGAAGAGGGGGATTTGTCAAGTAAATAAAACAAAAAAAACACAAAAAAAAATATAAAGGAGGCAAACACTATTGGCCAAAGCACAAATAGTTACATTTCATAAAATTGAAACAAAACTGAAGCATGCAACCATTTAGCATATATAGCTAGATGTGTTCCGGGTGGTAGTATTTAAAGGTAATTTATCTTGGGCCTCCATAGTCACACCATGAGTACTGAATTACTTGTTAGCACTTGAATAGTACTTATCATTGATACCTCATGTTATTTAGCATTCATATAGAACACATGATTATACATAATAATACCATCTTGTAAGCAACTGCCTAGTATTTACTTTACTTGATTTGGGGAAAAATTCCTTTCTTCTTCCACAGAGGGTGGTGTTTAAATTTTTGTTATAAAAAATTTAGTCTCATCCAGTTTAACACCTTCTTCTACTTATTGCTACATTTCTTTTTTGCATTTTAATGGTAGCATTAATATTTATATTACCAGTTCATAATGACAACAAAAATCATTCCGCAAGCTATCCTTTTGGTGCTAGAAGGATCATGTTTCCATAAAATTCCATTGCTCTCAAACTCAAGTATGGTGAATATATTTACCAAACTTTGGAGTTTTTCATGTATTTTTTCACAAACTGTATATTTTTGCAATAGATGATGTAAAGTACCAGCTAAACTGCCTTTATATGCACATACTTCATGTGCATAGGTGCCTCAGTGTAAATGATTTATTTAAATCTGTGCTTTTTCTTTCTTTTTTCTTTTTTTCTAAAGATCATTTAACAATGAAAATTTACATTTTGTAAATGATGGTTTTCAGGTCTATCATGTACAATTCCTAGCATTATTACTACTCAAAACTATGCGTTTGATTTTACAGCACAATAGTCACCATTATCAGTTACACGTGGCTTGCAAATCTGCTCATTTTGGATGTATAAAGTCTACGGCATACAGTTTCTAAATAAGAAATATTGTATATTCTTATGACTTATGCTTTACTTGCACAGCAACAGCTTAAAAATTTGCTGTGCAATGTAATTGTTTGAACTAACTCCATTTGCAACTTTAACTTTAGCAGTGGTGAACAGCACATTATATCAGTAGGCTATGCATAATACAACTTTAAATCTGTGAAGTTTTGAGTTCCTCTAATAATGCACCTAGCTGAAAGGAGATATGTGAAATATAGGAGTTTGAAGAGAAAGCTAAATATCGCCAATGTCTGACAGGGTTAAAATGAAGTGTTTGAACACTTGCTTTATGACTAATCTATCATTTTCAGGGATAAAGCAATTGGTTTATGCCACTTCAAGCACTGCAGATATTAATATTTAATTTACTGTTTGTTTAAATGTATTCTATATTTAAGTTTAATATAACATCACACAAACCTATGTATTTATTCATGTGGCTTTTTGATTAATTTATCTATGTTTGAACTCTTTGCTGAGGATGTTTGGTGATGTATGTATTTATTTATTTGCTTCTTTTGTAATTGATGTGTTTCTGTAATGTGCACTGAAATTTTGTGTTAAACTGCATCAATGAGTTGCACTGTAAACTAGAGATTTTGTAAGAAGCAAGGTATGCATTTTTTATTTGGAGTAGTTTGTAAATGGTGTCTTCATAAATGAATACTTCTTACATTCAAAGCAGCAAACTGTGTTTTGTGCTATACATTTGATGTATGTTAGGAATTGAAATAAAATTGGTTATAAAACACCAGAATTGTTTATGTGTGAATTAATTTGGTTTTGTATTCCTTTAATAAAGCATTTTATTCACTATAAATAATCAACTGTGCTTAATTGAGATGTTTATGGACTTTAAAGGGACACTAAACCCAAAAATTTTCTTTCGTGATTCAGATAGAGAATTCAATTTTAAACAACTTTCCAATTTACTTCTATTATCTAATATGCTTTATTTTTTAGATATCCTTTATTAAAGAAATAGCAATGCACATGGGTGAGCCAATAACACGAGGCATCTACGTGCAGGCACCAATCAGCAGCTACTGACCCTACCTAGATATGCTATTCAGCAAAGAATATCAAGAGAATGAAGCAAATAAGATAATAGAAGTAAATTAGAAAGTTGTTTAAAATTGCATGCTCTATCTAAATCATGAAAGAAAAATGTGGGTTTAATGTCCCTTTAAATAAAAATAAATATGGTTTGTCTGATGTTTATATTTTCATTTAGGTACATAAAATAATTCCTAAATGCACTGTGTATTTCAGATTAGAAGCATTCTTGTATGCTATTTTTTTTATTTGCAAACTTGGTTCATTTAAAAAGATCACTGCATCGCTGATAACTGTTAAAGTGCTTTCAATGTATAGCTAATATGGCAGTAAGCAAGCAGGTTGCATGCACAGTCTACACTTACACATATTCTAAGAACCTGGTGATGTGTCATATGGCTTCACCAGTACTCAAAACATGCATGTGCACGTAGCTTACTGCTGTATCAGAAGCAGGTTGTGCACACTGAGCAGTAATACTGCTGAAATACTTCTAATTCACCAGTTTTGCCCCTTTAACATTATCCATTTTGAAGACAGCAGTGCAATTAGAATGGGTTCAGTTAGTAAATTAGCTGGTGTATTTTTGAAAAGTATATAAAGGGGCTTTATCACATAACTGGTTTAGTTATGCATGGTTTGGTTATCTGCATATTGTTTAAAGGGACATAATACTCATATGCTAAATCACTTGAAACTGATGCTGTATAACTGTAAAAAGCTGACAGGAAAATATCCCCTGAGCATCTCTATGTAAAAAAGGAAGATATTTTACCTCACAATCTCCTCAGCTCAGCAGAGTAAGTTCTGTGTAAAAAGTTATACTTCACCTGCTCCCAGCTGCAGGTAAAAATAAAAAAAAAATGAAGAAATGAACAGCAGCCAATCAGTATCAGCAGTGCTGAGGTCATGAACTCTTTTACTGTGATCTCATGAGATTTCACTTAACTCTCATGAGATTTCATAGTAAGTTGAATAGGGAACTAATATGAGAGTGCACGAGGCACATCCCCTAAGATGTCCCAGGACAGAGACACTAAAATGCTGCTTAGAAATCCTTTACAATGGGAGGTGGCTACTGAGGAACTTTTGAGGTAAAATATCTTTCTTTTTTACATAGAGATGTTCAGGAGAGAAGTTTGCAAACTTTCACATAAATCATTAAAAACAAAAAATATTAAATAATATTCACACTTCCTAGCAAGGGTGGATTCTGTGAAATAGTAAGTCCAGTGTATCTACAGTGGGTATTGAAAAAAATTAACCCCCTTGAAAGTAATCACATTTTGTTGCTTTGCAGCCTAATATAAAGACAGACACAGTTTTTGTTTATTCGGTTGTAATTACTCAGTACAATTTATAACACCAACATGTCAGGCAAAAAAAAAGACAATTCAAAAACAGAATCACTGAGTTGCAAAAAGGATCACCCCTTATGTCAGTATTTTGTTGATCCACATTTTGCTTTAATTACAGCCTTTAGTCTTTAGTGGTATGTCTCTACTAACTTTGCACATCTAGACTGTGCAATATTTGCCCATTCTTCTTTGCAGAACTGCTCCAGTTCCCTTACATTTGATGGTGACCGTTTGTGGTGTCAGGGTATCGCCAAGTGTTATTTAATTGATATATATATATCAACATATAATCTATGTAATATTTCAGTATTCTATAAAATGCTTTGGCCAAGTCAAGTGAACAGGGAGTTAAAAGAGAAACAAGGCTGAATACTAAAATTGTGGCCAAAACTAGGGTGTCACCTAGCCCCCCCAATTTTGAATCCAAAAAGAAAACTTATGCAGAGAAGTTTTGAGTCTGCCCCCCCCCCCCCCACCAAGGGCTGAGGCGCAGAGTCCGCAGGCTGATAGAAGGGAATATACTAAAAATGGGGGGCATACCCAGATAAACAGGTATCCCCAAAGAGATGAATACCCACCAGGTAATCGGTATCTCTATAAAATTGATACCATAAGAGGCGCAGATACTCTCAGGATAACCAGACAACCCAATTAAATAGTGCACCCCAGGATTTTAACGCTGGACAAGTTGAACCTCAAAGTCAACCTTGTCAAAATAGACACAATAGCTATGATTCTGAGGGATCACAAGGATCCAGGAATCACTACCCTGGGGCATCAAGAATTCAGCCCATGGGTAGAAATAATCTGTACAATCAGGTTTTAGTACCCAGTTAAATCAATTATGAGAACAATTTGCTAATATGAGCCAAGCTTTCATGGCTCAACAACCTAATAATCCTTTTTTAGGGGTGGCACCAGTGGCCAACAGTGTGCCACAGGCACAAGAATAAATACTTAGGTATTAACTGAGAAAAAGGGGAGACCAAATGAGATAATTAATATTAAAAATTATACTAATCAAATTCTCTCCCCACAGCCTAGCAACAGAAAGCTTGACAGTGAGGATAGGCTTCCTCAGCCTGGAAGTATTAATGACTATCCTCTTTTGCAGTTCTCCATAACCCTTATTCCCACAGGTGGAAGAGCAGTCCTCATCTGGAGAAGGAAGCCCTGACTGTGACGCAATATGCAGGAAACCCGTTATCCCTATTACAGAGGAGGCGGTGGGTAAGAATTATACTGTATCAGGTAAAATGGCTGATTCAGGTAAATTGTGGCAAAGCCCACAAATGTTTACACATGCTAATTTTATGTGTCAAATGGTAGAAACTGCAGGGAGGTATTATATATCAGCTGAGCTCCAGGATTCAGTTACCAACCCTATAATGGGATTAATTGATACTGGATCTCAAGCAACTATTTTATCTTACAGGTACTACCTACAAATCCCAGATCTCACACCCCACAAACCTAAACTCAGGGAGTTTGATGGTTCATGAATAGGTGTTGGGGGTGACTCTCTCAAAGTCTGGGGCACTGCATGGTTAAAACTAAAGTTGGGAAACAGGGTAATAAGACACCCTGTCATTTTAGTGGATCTGCCAAATGATTGTTTAATAATTGGTATTGATCTTCTTAAGTGATTAAGTACCGTAATTGATTGCATAAATAATATTATTCGGTCACAAGTCAAAAGACCTATTAATTATGAACGGTCCAGCATACCTCACAACAGACATAACTCATGTGGTGGAAGAGAAGCCAGATGCTGTCGAAATTCTTTTCAGCAATAGCTCTGTACCTGAAATAACTGTCCTACAAATAGATGATCAAACTCCCATAAGAAGCTCTGATGATCATACAATTAGATTTGGGCCTGGGAAAATAGCCAATACTTCCCTAGACGGCGACGTATTATCTCTCAACTAGGGGGACTACAAGTCTCCTAAAGGGGGCAATCACTCCCAATTCCTTACAGGGATGAAAAACTTAAAGGGACAGTAAACCTAAAAAATAATTTTATATAATTCTGCACATAGTGCACAGTGCTATCGTTATAAAAGCTTATATTCCCTTTGAATATTCCCTTTGAATTTTTTTAAAATATGTCAGTTTCTCAGACCCGCTCTCTGTGCTCTTCTGAGCGGGTCTGTTTTTATTACACAGCGCATCGGGCCAGCTGTATAGTCACAGCCCGGCCCGACCGTGCCATAACACTAAGTGCAGCTCACTCCTGCTGTCAGACAGAGCAAAGAGAATGCAAAATATGGGTATAACAATGACCCATAATCCTATGGTAAATATTGTAACTGTTCCTATACATGTTATTGTGCATAACATGACCCCACAGGATATCACCTTATCCAAGAGAACTACTATAGGATATGCTCTGGAATCCAATTAGTACTCTTTCGGATTCCAGAATAATGTAATTGGGCTAATACCTGAAAGGTACTTAACTGAAGAACAGTTAATAGAACAATCCTTTGCATCCATGCCAGAAGGATTATTCACTATTCAGTCTATTTATCCTTTCAGCACAGAGGAAGGCATTTGTAAAATTGAAGAAGCCTCCTTGGTATTTGATCAACCGATCAAAGAACAAGAATACCCCAATATTAGGGACGTTATCAGACCAATGTCTGTCCCTAAGTATTTCCAAAGTTAGTGCAGAATAATTATTTATGATATTACACTGATATAAAATAGTAACCCCATGTATAGAAAAAATATATGTCCGTTTACAAAAAGATAGGCATTTCGATATGCACTCTGTACCAGATGTTACCACACTATCTGATTATACACATCCAAAATGCGGTCAGTCATTTATGAGGAGGTCCCAAATTCATGTTTAATATAACAACAGAATGAAACAGTATGCGCCATAATAGCTGTTGCTTTAGTAAATTATTACCTTTAGTGTCCAATGTTTTAATAACTGGGATCTGAGAAATCAGTCTTATTATTTTGGATGACAATATTCAAAATAAAAAAAATATATAAAGGGTATGTGGTGAAGTGAGAGGGAAAACAGGAATATTACCCCGGGAGTGATAATACTTGACAAACAAAAAAGTGAACAAGATATATGGCAGGTGTCAAATATATGTATACAGAGAAATTATTGTAATCGTTCATGCCATATGGTTTGACACTATTTAGTAGGTGTATCCACTTACACTCCATAGGTAGTAGAGTGTTTTCTATGTCATACGTCTAATTCCTAAGTTGGCCTGTTGTATTACTGCAAATTGAAGGTCAGAGTCATTACAATTGTGTTTGTGTAGAAAATGTTTCACTACACTTGTAATTGTTTTGCCCTTCTCAGATTCTTTTTGGGCATTGCGAATATTTCTACAGTGTTCAAAGGATATGTGTCCTGGCTTGCTTTTAATACATATATTACGCCAGATGTGGAGCATGAAAAGTAAAGTATGTAGGTAAAACATGGGTCCAATCATATTTATCCTTGATTGATTTTAGTTTCCATATTTTAGGGCAAGCGTTGCATGTTCCACATGGAAACATTCCCTTATTTTTAGCTTCCTTCCTAGGTTTATGAACATAGTGACTCTTCACCAATGAGTCGCTTAGATTCTTAGGTCTCCTGTAACCAATATATACTTTGGTACCAATTTGACTGGCTAGGAGGGGATCATTCTGTAACATGTGCCAATTTCGATTTATAACCTCAGTTATTCTTTGCATTTGAGGATTATAAGTAGTAATCAAACGTATAGTATTGTCTTGTGGTTTCAGTTTAGTTTGTAACAGGGTTTCTCATTCTGTTTTTAATGCATGTGTGCATGCTCTCTTTATTGCTCTATTGCTATATCCACGTTCTAAGAGTCTATTTGTTAGATAAATAGATTCTTTTTTAAATCTTTGAATGTCTGAGCAGTTGCATCTCAGACAAATTAATTCACCTTTTGGGATAGCCTTTAGAGTGTTGTATGCATGAGCACTGGTATGATGTAGAAGGGTATTGATGGCAGTATCTTTCCTGTATATGTTGGTTGATATAGATCCATCTAATTCTTTCATTATTTTTAAATCAAGAAAGTGGATTGATTTCTTGCTGTGTTCATAAGTTAATTTGATGTTAAAAACATAGTTGTTAATCAGCCTCATGAAGTCATCCAACATTTCTACAGATTTTTCCCAAACAAATAGTACATTGTCGATGTATCTTACCCAAAGGGGTATATGTTGTACTTATTTGTCATTTTCATCAGAGAATACTTCTTTACCTTCCCACCACCCTAAAAACAGATATGCGTAGGTGGGTGCACACGCAGTGCCCATGGCTGTCCCATGGGTTTGTAGGTAGAACTGGTCTTTGAAAGTGAAAAAATGTAAATGTAGCACAAAATGCAATAATTTTAGAATGAAGATATCGTATTCCTTATTGTCACCTTGATTGGTAGATAGGAAATATGATATGGCTTTTTCTCCAAAGTGATGTTGTATGCTTGTGTAGAGTGATTCTACATATGCAGTTACTAGAAGAATATCTTGGGTCAGAGATAGATTGTCTAGTTTTTTTCAATAACTTCATAGTATCCTTAACATACGAGGGTAAAGTATACAGATATTCCCGTAGGCGGAAATCAAAGTACTGACTTGCTTTTTCTGTTAACCCTTCACTGCCAGAAACTATCGGTCTGCCCGTTGGTTTTTGAATATTTTTATAAATTTTGGGAATCAAATACAGAGTTGGTACTTTAGGATGAGATTGCAATAGAAACTTTATTTTCTATTTCACTGATGGTATTATCCTTATGGGCATCAATATTGATTTTGTTATATATCTCAAGGTAGTTCTGCATGGGGTTACCAAATAGTTGTTTATAGCATTTGGTGTTTTTTAATTGCTTCATCATTTCTTCCAAATACATACTTTTGGGCCATAGAACTACGTTGCCACCCTTATCTGACTGTTTGATGATTGTATCATCCCAGGTTTGAATTTCTTTCAGTGCTTTTGTTTCACTTTTACTCATGTTGTTACTAGACCATGCTTGTGTTAGTTTTTCCATCTGTTTGCATACAATTTGATTAAAAATAGAGATTTCAGAAGAAAGAAGATTAGGGTGAATGATTTTAGATTTTGTTTTCAAATTGACTCTCCAATTATCTTGATTAAGTATTTCAGGTTCTGTTTCTTGCAATAATTCTTGCAAATCATCAAGTGTCACTTGATCAGATATTGTCCAATCTTCCCCATATTATTTTTTTAGATATAGTTTTTTTTTTAATAACAGCTTCCTCGTAAATAAGTTAACATCTTTAATTATCTCAAATTTATTGAGATAATTTGTAGGACAAAAACTTTAGATAGTACATTAATATGTTCACTGTTTAAATTGTGAGTGGTTAGATTGATCACTTTTAAGTTCCCATTCTGAATTTGGAGAATGGGCTCGGCTGTCTCCTCCTGGTTTGCCTCGAAGGAGGCGTGGGGTCCTTCCATTTGTTTTGTCTCGACTGAAGGGAGACTGTGTTGTTGATCCCTATGTTGCCTGTAGCCTGGCCTAAAAAAGGAGGAGCTGATGATGTTGAGGGATTTGCGTTATCCCCTACTGCTAGGATTTGTGATCTAGTATATGCTCTTGGTGTAGTTGTACTATCAGATGTCACATTACTAAAAGAGGCTTCCATATCAGATAGTTTGGATTTGTTGTCAGAGGGCACATTAGTATTACTAGGTACATTGTTAGAGGGTACTCGATTCCTATATCTCTGCCTCCACCTGTAAATTATTTTATTAGAGTAATCATCTTGGTCTCTCTGAAATTTCTGTTTTTGAATTTGAATTAATTCATTATCCAATTTCTCTTGTAAGGTGTATCCAGTCCACGGATTCATCCATTACTTGTGGGATATTCTCCTTCCCAACAGGAAGCTGCAAGAGGATCACCCACAGCAGAGCTGTCTATATAGCTCCTCCCCTAACTGCCACCTCCAGTCATTCTCTTGCAGCTCTCGACAAGGGAAGTATCAAGAGAGATGTGGTGAATTAGTGTAGTTTATCTTCAATCAAAAGTTTGTTATTTTTAAACGGTACCGGCGTTGTACTGTTTTTTACCTCAGGCAGAAATTAGAAGAGTTTTGCCTGAGGTTTTTGATGATCTTAGCAGGTTTTAACTAAGGTCCACTGCTGTTCTCACACATAACTGAAGAGTATGGGGAAACTTCAGCTGGGGGAACGGCCTGCAGAATTAACTGCCCTGAGGTATGTTCAGTATATTTTTTTCTAGAGAGATGATAAGAACTAGAAAATGCTGACAGTGCCTGATATATTTAAGGTAAGCCTGATTGCAGTTATTTAATAAACGACTGGCATCATGCTTGCAGTAAAGGGTAATATTCATATTACTTGCTATTATGGCTTAGTATGTAAAACGTTTGCATATATATAAAGAACGTTTTGTTTGTTTTTTTACTGAGGGTGATAAATCTTTATTTGGGGCCTAGTTTTCCACATGGCTGACTAGATTTCTCCTAGGAGTAGTTATTTATGGCCCTTTCACTTTGAGTGCATCGTGGGAGGGGCCTATTTTCGCACTCTAATTGCGCAGTTGTTTTTACATTCTGAGACATCCAGCTTCCCTGAAGGAGTCCCCTAACATATTGGACCTCTGTAAGGGGTTTTTATGCCTACAAAAGTCGTTTTATGGGAAGGTAGGAGCCACAGTAGAGCTGTGGCAGTTTGCTTGTGACTGTTATAACGGTTTTACCGTTTTTTTTGCTTCGTTTTTGAGCCTGAGGGGTTAATCATCCATTTGTAAGTGGGTGCAATGCTATTTTAGTCTGTTATACACACTGTAAAAATTTCATAAAGTTAACTGCTTTTTTTCACTGTTTTTCAGTTTTTGTGTTTGTTTTTTTCCCTTAAAGGCACAGTACCGTTTTTTATATTCTGCTTTTTTACATTAATTAAAGTGTTTTCCAAGCTTGCTGGTCTCATTACTAGTCTGTTAAACATGTCTGACATAGAGGAAACTCCTTGTTCATTATGTTTAGAAGCCATTGTGGAACCCCCTCTTAGAATGTGTACCAAATGTACTGATCTTACTATAAGTTATAAAGACCATATTCTGGCTTTAAAAGATTTATCACCAGAGGAAATTGACAAGGGGGAAGTTATGCCGACTAACTCTCCCCATGTGTCAGAGCCTATAACTCCTGCTCAAGGGACGCCAAGTACATCTAGCGCGCCCATTGCGTATACTTTACAAGACATGGCGGCAGTTATGAATCATACTCTTACAGAAGTATTGTCCAAACTGCCAGGGTTACAAGGAAAGCGAGACAGCTCTGGGGCTAGAACAAATACAGAGCTCTCTGACGCTTTAGTAGCTATGTCTGATATACCCTCACAATGTGCAGAAGTCAGAGCAGGAGAGCTTCTATCTGTGGGTGATTTTTCTGACTCAGGGAAGACACTTCAACCTGATTCTGATATGTCTACATTTAAATTTAAGCTTGAACACCTCCGCATGTTGCTCAGGGAGGTTTTAGCAACTCTGGATGACTGTGACGCCATTGTAGTCCCAGAGAAATTGTGTAAATTGGATAAATACTATGCAGTGCCAGTTTACACTGATGTTTTTCCAATACCTAAGAGATTTTCAGAAATAATTACTAAGGAATGGGATAGACCAGGTGTACCATTCTCTCCCCCTCCTGTTTTTAAAAAGATGTTTCCTATAGATGCCGCTACACGGGACTTGTGGCAAACGGTCCCTAAGGTGGAGGGAGCAGTCTCTACCCTAGCGAAGCGTACAACTATCCCTGTTGAGGACAGTTGTGCTTTTCTAGATCCAATGGACAAAAAATTAGAGGGTTACCTTAAGAAAATTTTTACTCAACAATGTTTTATTCTACAGCCCCTTGCATGCATTGCCCCTGTCACTGCTGCTGCGGCCTTCTGGTTTGAGTCTCTAGAAGAGGCTCTACAGGTAGAAACCCCATTGGATGATATCCTTGACAAGCTTAAAGCTCTTAAGCTAGCCAATTCATTTGTTTCTGACGCCGTTGTTCATTTAACCAAGCTAACGGCTAAAAATTCAGGTTTTGCTATTCAGGCGCGTAGGGCGCTATGGCTTAAATCCTGGTCAGCTGACGTTACTTCAAAGTCTAAGCTTCTCAACATTCCCTTCAAGGGGCAGACCCTATTCGGGCCTGGACTGAAGGAGATTATTTCCGATATTACTGGAGGAAAAGGTCACGCCCTTCCTCAGGATAGGTCCAATAAATTAAGGACCAAACAGACTAATTTTCATTCCTTTCGAAACTTCAAGAGTGGCGCAGCTTCAACTTCCTCTAATACAAAACAAGAGGGAAATTTTGCCCAGTCCAAGCCGGTCTGGAGACCTAACCAGGCTTCGAATAAAGGAAAGCAGGCCAAAAAAACCTGCTGCTGTCTCTAAGACAGCATGAAAGATCAGCCCCCGATCCGGAAACGGATCTAGTAGGGGGCAGACTTTCTCTCTTCGCCCAGGCTTGGGCAAGAGATGTCCAGGATCCCTGGGCATTGGAAATTGTGTCCCAGGGATATCTTCTGGACTTCAAAGCTTCTTCCCCAAAAGGGGGATTTCATCTCTCACAATTATCTGCAAACCAGATAAAGAGAGAGGCATTCTTACATTGTGTTCAAGACCTCCTAGTTATGGGAGTGATCCATCCAGTTCCAAAGGAGGAACAGGGGCAAGGCTTCTATTCAAATCTGTTTGTAGTTCCCAAGAAAGAGGGAACTTTCAGACCAATCTTAGATCTCAAGATCCTAAACAAATTTCTCAGGGTCCCATCCTTCAAGATGGAGACTATTCAAACCATCCTACCTATGATCCAGGAGGGTCAATATATGACTACCATGGACTTAAATGATGCTTATCTTCACATTCCGATACACAGAGATCATCATCGGTTTCTCAGGTTCGCCTTCCTAGACAGGCATTACCAGTTTGTGGCTCTTCCCTTTGGGTTAGCTACGGCACCAAGAATCTTTACAAAGGTTCTAGGGTCACTCTTAGCGGTCCTGAGGCCGCGGGGTATAGCAGTAGCCCCTTACCTAGACGACATTCTGATACAGGCGTCAAATTTTCAAATCGCCAGGGCCCATACGGACATTGTGCTGGCATTCCTGAGGTCTCATGGGTGGAAAGTGAACGAAGAAAAGAGTTCTCTATACCCTCTCACAAGAGTTTCCTTCCTAGGAACTTTGATAGATTCTGTAGAAATGAAGATTTACCTGACAGAGGCCAGGTTGTCAAAAATTCTAAATTCCTGCCGTGTTCTTTATTCTACTTCTCGCCCTTCAGTGGCTCAGTGTATGGAAGTGATCGGCTTAATGGTAGCGGCAATGGACATAGTGCCGTTTGCTCACCTACATCTCAGACCGCTGCAACTCTGCATGCTCAGTCAGTGGAATGGTGATTACACAGATTTGTCCCCTATACTAAATCTGGATCAAGAGACCAGAGATTCTCTTCTCTGGTGGCTATCTCGGGTCCATCTGTCCAAGGGTATAACCTTTCGCAGGCCAGATTGGACAATAGTAACGACAGATGCCAGCCTTCTGGGCTGGGGTGCAGTCTGGAACTCCCTGAAGGCTCAGGGCTCGTGGACTCAGGAGGAGACACTCCTTCCGATAAACATTCTGGAACTAAGAGCGATATTCAATGCTCTTCAGGCTTGGCCTCAGCTTGCTGCGGTCAGGTTCATCAGATTTCAGTTGGACAATATCATGACTGTAGCCTACATCAACCATCAATGGGGAACAAGGAGTTCCCTTGCAATGTTGGAGGTTTCAAAAATAATTCTATGGGCAGAGGTTCACTCTTGCCATCTATCAGCTATCCATATCCCAGGAGTAGAGAACTGGGAGGCGGATTTTCTAAGTCGGCAGACTTTTCATCCTGGGGAGTGGGAACTCCATCCGGAAGTGTTTGCACAGTTGATTCAACGTTGGGGCAAACCAGAATTGGATCTCATGGCGTCTCGTCAGAACGCCAAGCTTCCTTGTTACGGGTCCAGGGATCCCAAGGCAGCGCTGATAGATAGATAGAAGGCCACGCCCATCGTATACACGGAGGAATCTGGTAAGCCGTGAGCAGCGGCGGATCCAAGCCGGCTTTCATAGGATACACGCTGCCACGGTATATTTTACCTCCTCCTGTGTGCTCTACACGCTACCTATAGTGTCCCCTATATCATACACTATTTTGTGAACTTTTGCTGTGTGACTGTGGGGGCTTTTATGCCATAGTATTTCTGGAGTAACTACCAGCATAAAGAGAGAAACCCCATTTACTGTTATTATTCCACGGGCAGTTTCACACACTTTTGACAAGGGGTTTTCGAAGTTTCACTACAACTGTGGATGTGGAGTATTGTTCTTATGGTGGACAACTATATGAAACTGTATACACATACCTCATATGTTTGAGGGTTCAGTCTGTAAGTGTGCATTTTAATGTGTTATCTATGTGAATAAAGTGCTAAGTGTTTTAAATCATCTGCACTTAGATTGGTGTTTCCCCCCTGGCTGCGCTCTATCCCCCTTTCTGTATCTACAGATTGTTTTATCCTCAGCGCTGATAGATGCTCTAGCAGCGCCTTGGTCCTTCAACCTGGCTTATGTGTTTCCACCGTTTCCTCTGCTCCCTCGTCTGATTGCCAAGATCAAGCAGGAGAGAGCTTCAGTGATTTTGATAGCCCCTGCGTGGCCACGCAGAACTTGGTATGCAGATCTGGTGGACATGTCATCCCTTCCACCATGGACTCTGCTGCTGAGACAGGACCTTCTACTTCAGGGTCCTTTCAACCATCCAAATCTAATTTCTCTTGTCTCTTGTGTCTGACTGCTTGGAGATTGAACGCTTGATTTTATCAAAACGTGGTTTCTCCGAGTCAGTCATTGATACCTTAATTCAGGCTCGAAAGCCTGTCACCAGGAAAATCTATCATAAGATATGGTGTAAATATCTTCATTGGTGTGAATCCAAGGGTTACTCATGGAGTAAAGTCAGGATTCCCAGAATATTATCTTTTCTCCAAAAGGGATTGGAGAAGGGATTGTCAGCTAGTTCCTTAAAGGGACAGATTTCTGCTCTGTCTATTCTTTTGCACAAGCGTCTGGCGGATGTTCCAGACGTTCAGGCGTTTTGTCAGGCTTTAGTTAGAATCAAGCCTGTGTTTAAACCTGTTGCTCCGCCATGGAGTTTAAATTTAGTTCTTAAGGTTCTTCAAGGGGTTCCGTTTGAACCTCTGCATTCCATAGATATCAAGCTTTTATCTTGGAAAGTTCTGTTTTTGGTAGCTATTTCTTCGGCTCGAAGACTTTCAGAGTTATCTGCCTTACAGTGTGATTCCCCTTATCTGATCTTCCATGCAGATAAGGTAGTTTTGCATACCAAACCTGGGATTCTTCCTAAGGTGGTATCTAATAAGAATATCAATCAGGAGATTGTTGTTCCGTCACTGTGTCCTAATCCTTCTTCAAAGAAGGAACGTCTATTACATAATCTTGACGTGGTTCGTGCTTTAAATTTTTATTTACAAACTACATCGGCATTGTTTGTTGTTTACTCTGGACAGAGAAGAGGCCAAAAGGCTTCAGCAACTTCTCTTTCTTTTTGGTTAAGAAGTATAATCCGCTTAGCTTATGAGACTGCTGGCCAGCAGCCTCCTGAAAGAATTACAGCTCATTCCACTAGAGCGGTGGTTTCCACATGGGCTTTTAAAAATGAGGCTTCTGTTGAACAGATTTGTAAGGCGGCGACTTGGTCTTCACTTCATACTTTTTCTAAATTCTACAAATTTGATACTTTTGCTTCTTTGGAGGATATTTTTGGGAGAAAGGTCTTACAGGCAGTGGTGCCTTCTGTTTAAGCGCCTGCCTTGTCCCTCCCTTCATCCGTGTCCTATAGCTTTGGTATTGGTATCCCACAAGTAATGGATGAATCCGTGGACTGGATACACCTTACAAGAGAAAACAAAATTTATGCTTACCTGATAAATTTATTTCTCTTGTGGTGTATCCAGTCCACGGCCCGCCCTGTCATTTTAAGGCAGGTGTTTTTTATTTTTAAACTACAGTCACCACTGCACCCTATAGTTTCTCCTTTCTCTTGCTTGTCTTCAGTCGAATGACTGGAGGTGGCAGTTAGGGGAGGAGCTATATAGACAGCTCTGCTGTGGGTGATCCTCTTGCAGCTTCCTGTTGGGAAGGAGAATATTTCACAAGTAATGGATGAATCCGTGGACTGGATAGACCACAAGAGAAATAAATTTATCAGGTAAGCATACATTTTGTTTTATCTAGTTCAGTTTGATACTGTTTATACAGAACATTCAATTTGTCTATTTGTTCTAAAGCTTCTAGACTTTCATTTTGCAGCCCTATTTCTGCTTCTACAGCTGCCAATATCATCTTCATCTGATTCGATCAAAATTTGGATTAAAGAGCAAGTAGTTAACGCGTTTTCCCATCTGTCAATATGATCTTGTTTCTTTAAATCATATGCTGGGAACATCCTTATTCTTAGACCCCTAGGAATGATTTTATCTTGCTGATATTTCTGAAAAAATGCAAGTTCCACCACCTTTTGGAATGTTTATACATAGTTTTATGAAATTGACACAATAAATTGTTTATCTGCTCCTCTCCTATGTTTGTAGGAGGATCTATGGAGGGATTAAATATCTGATTGAAATCTGCTAGACGTTTCTGCTGTCTAACTAATAAATCATTTTGAAATTAAAATAAAAAGTATGTGTTGTATGCCACTGAAACCTAGACTAACTAGGTAGAAATAAGTTTATATTAACAAAAATGTAGCTAAAGACAGAACATTTCCACTAGGGAGCCTTGTGAGCATAGTTATTTGTGGGCTACCCCTAATAGTTGTTTTTTTTTAGGTAACATTAAGTGTCAGTAATCTGCAATTAATGGTCACATTTCATTATATTGCCATGAGGTCCTCATATGTAAGATGTTTCAAACACAGAGGCACAAGCGGTACAAGATAATTTAATGAACATGTCATATGTTTCTCATCTGCAGACAAACATTACAATCTGTTATATAGTATTAAGAGTCATCTACCAAAAACATTACACACATACACTTGTGTTATCATCTCTTTCATTTAAGTACAGTATATATATATATATATATATATATATATATATTTATATTGCCTCCTGGCATTATGAAACACATATGATATAGTAACGATAATGAAAAAGTTTGCGATCCCCATGGAAACGAATAATCACTATGGTGGATTGGCTGTAAAACATCCATGTGTTCTCTCTGGCATCTCCTTGAACCTATAAAGTCTCTTGTCACGTATCATCTCCTGGCCAATCAATGGTAATGGGAGGGATTTCATTTGAGGTAAATAGGATCCTCTGTTAGCCCCGCGTACCCCTCTGAGGAAGTAATAGTGAAACACGACCTTATTTTAATCGCTCTGTAATGGTTATTTAATTTTCAGTAATAGCTCTAATTTTCAATCTATCTATTTAGTGGTCCTAAGGCTTCGGCCCTGAGATACTGTTATATTGCTTATTTTTGTAAACAATTACTCTGGGTATGCAAATTGTGCTACCATTCAGTATATCTAGATATGTAGAATTACCATTTGCCTATTATTTAACGGCATACAAATAGTACTGCCAAATTATTTTTGTCAAATAACTAGCGGTGTATAATTTGTAAATACAACTGGTATGCGAATTGTGCTACCAGACATATAGAGGTAATTTAGTACCGCTTAGTGTTATATGAATTACAATTCTTACTTAGGCTAAGGTGACATTTTCCACAACAATATTTAGTGAGTAACCAATCAATCCAGTTTGTGCAAATTGTGCTATCTTCACTTTATCTAGCTATTAAAAATTACCATTTGTTCAAAATTTAACAGCATGCAAATGGTGCTGCTGAATTATTAGGGTTAATAACTAGCGATGTATAACTTTTTAATATAACTGGTGTGGGAATTTTACTACCGGATATATAGATTTAATTCTGTACCACCAACTGAGGGGCTAGTACTTAGCCCCAGAGTAAACTTTGTATACCTGGTAACTTCCAACAGGTCAGAAATCTGCACAACAATAAGGCAACAACCTTCATGATAACTATTTCCAATAGATGATATAGTGAGACATTACACTAGTATTGCTGACCTTCAAAACAATTGATTTAGCCTTAACATAGAAATCATTTTTTTAAGATCATCTTTGTGTACAAGCACACAACTACAGCATTATTTGATTATTATACTCAGACTTATTCAGAGGTGCTGTCTTCAGCGGGTGATAAATATAAACCTGTGCATACTAAGAAATCTCTCATACATTTATCAGTATCTGACCACTAATGACAACGACAATTAATATACTGAGCCAGTATTTACTTGTAGCATTGTTGAAGTGTTCTTAACTTTTCATTGTGTGTGGGAAGGTACAAGGGCATCCATTTGCATGAAGCTGTCTTTTTATCTTTGTGAATTAATAAAGGTTATATTTTAAAAATGATCTCATGATATTTTTCCCACAATCGGAATCTTGTGTTTAAAGGAATTTCTTTCTTCTTTCATCCCAATCTAGGGATGAGTTTGTTCTAATAAAATTTAACTATATATGCCTATACACAACTATTAGGGGTAGCCCACAAATACCTATGCTCACAAGGCCCCCCTAGTGGAAATTTTCTGTCTCTAGCTACATTTTTGTTAATATATACTGTATCGTACCTCAGACCAGAATTTAATAAATGCTGACACTACACATCAGTATGTAGGAAAGTTAAGAAAGCATCTGGAATATGCATTTGCATTTGCTAAAAGGAACCTAGAGAAGGCCGCAACTGCCGCAAAAACGTATTATGATCTTAAAACTTCCAAGAAGGAATATGAAATAAATGATAATGTTTATATTTATAATTTTGGAAGGGACCAGGTCAAGGAGAAAAAGTTCCTTCCATCATGGAAGGGTTCTTTTGTTATTACTAACAAAATATCTCCAGTTGCCTATAAAATTAGGATCCCTAAAAATGATACTTTCATGGATAAATGGGTCCATATTATTCAGCTGCGAGCATGCCATCCTAGGTCCCAACTTCAAGTCATAGAGGGAGAATGAAAGGCCATTTCCCCAAATTCACTAATTAAGTGTCACAGTTAAAATATGGATAAGAGATTTAGCTAAATAACATAAATATGAGAACTTAACAATAACGGACTCTCTTCTAGTTAGAATGTCTGCAATGCATACTGTCAGTCAGTACACTCACCAATTACCACTGAGACTTCAGTCAATTCCAATACATGTGTCCCACATATTTTAGAATGGAAAGGGGGATTTATGTCAGGATATATATATATATATATATATATATCAACATATAATCTATGTAATATGTCAGTATTCTATCAAATGCTTTGGCCATTGTTAAATACAAATCCATTTGTCAAAATTATGAAGCTAGACTCAGAAATCAGACCCCCTCTCTATACCCAAATACACAACTCAGAGTTCAAAGCAGACATTTGTCAGACTCTAAGATATATCACTTCAAAGGACCTTTTGATCACTGCCTGGAAATGTGTAATAAGATACTCACTTGAAATCCCTCTGGACCGCAGCCTAGATGTCTGCAGTGTGGGAGAGATTTCAGGATGGACAGCAAATTTAAATATTTATCATCTAAGAGTTAATTACTACATACTGAGTACCAATATACAAAACCCAGATTTTATGTCAGCTCCAAATGGTTTTAATATTAAAAGGGGAAGTTAAAAGTTCAGATGAAATCAATTGTCCACATTTGAAAACATACGGCTAGATTTCGAGTTTTGTCGGTAACGACCCGCATATCTAACACTGGCTTTTTTTCCCCCACACCTTTTAAATACTGCTGGTATTTAGAGTTCACAGAACGGCTGCGTTAGGCTCCAAAAAGGGAGCGTATAGCATATTTACCGCCACTGCAACTCTCAATACCAGCGGTGCTTACGGACGCGGCCAGCTTCAAAAACGTGCTCGTGCACGATTCCCCCATAGAAAACAATGGGGCATTTTGAGCTGAAAAAAAACCTAACACCTGCAAAAAAGCAGCGTTCAGCTCCTAACGCAGCCCCATTGTTTCCTATGGGGAAACAGCTTCTAAGTCTGCACCTAACACCCTAACATGTACCCCGAGTCTAAACACCCCTAACCTTACACTTATTAACCCCTAATCTGCCACCCCCCCACTATCGTTGACACCTGCATCATTTTTTTAACCCTAATCTGCCGCTCCGTACACCGCCGCAACCTACGTTATCCCTATGTACCCCTAATCTGCTGCCCCTAACACCGCCGACCCCTATATTATATTTATTAACCCCTAATCTGCTGCCCCCAATGTCACCGCTACCGACCTACAATTATTAACCCCTAATCGGACCTCACCGCTACTATAATAAATGTATTAACCCCTAATCCGCCTCACTAACCCTATAATAAATAGTATTAACCCCTAATCTGCCCTCCCTAACATCGCTGACAACTAACTTCAAGTATTTACCCCTAATCTGCAGACCGGACCTCACCGCTACTCTAATAAATGTATTAACCCCTAAAGCTAAGTCTAACCCTAACACCCCCCTAAGTTAAATATAATTTAAATCTAATGAAATAAATTAACTCTTATTAAATAAATATTCCTATTTAAAGCTAAATACTTACCTGTAAAATAAACCCTAATATAGCTACAATATAAATTATAATTATATTGTAGCTATTTTAGGATTAATATTTATTTTACAGGTAACTTTGTATTTATTTTAACCAGGTACAATAGCTATTAAAGGTAGGAAAAATCTGATTGGCTGATGGAATCAGCCAATCAGATTCAAGTTCAATCCGATTGGCTGATCCAATCAGCCAATCAGATTGAGCTTGCATTCTATTGGCTGTTCGGGAAGTCGTCTGTGAAGATGGATGTTCCACGTCGGCGGAATGAAGATGGATCCGGAAGAAAGAAGATTGAAGATGCCACTTGATAGAAGACTTCAGCCGGATCATGGACCTCTTCAGCTCCCGCTTGGATCAAGACTTCAGCTGGATCATGGACCTCTTCAGCTCCCGCTTGGATCAAGACTTCAGCCGGATCATGGACCTCTTCAGCTCCCGCTTGGATCAAGACTTCAGCCGGATCATGGACATCTTCAGCCCCCTCTTGGGCTTGGATGAAGACGTCGGAGCCAGGACGGATCGGTGAACCCAGTGTGGTGAAGACAAGGTAGGGAGATCTTCAGGGGCTTAGTGTTAGGTTTATTTAAGGGGGGTTTGGGTTAAATTAGGGGTATGTGGGTGTTGGGTTGTAATGTTGGGGGTGGGTATTGTATGGTTTTTTTTTTTACAGGCAAAAGAGCTGAATTCTTTGGGGCATGCCCCGCAAAAGGCCCTTTTAAGGGCTGGAAAGGTAAAAGAGCTTTTCTATTTTAATTTTAGAATAGGGTAGGGCATTTTTTTATTTTGGGGGGCTTTGTTATTTTATTAGGGGGCTTAGAGTAGGTGTAATTAGTTTAAAATAGCTGTAATATTTTTCTAATGTTTGTAAATATTTTTTTATTTTTTTGTAACTTAGTTCTTTTTTATTTTTTGTACTTTAGTTAGTTTATTTAATTGTATTTATTTGTAGGTATTGTATTTAATTAATTTATTGATAGTGTAGTGTTAGGTTTAATTGTAACTTAGGTTAGGATTTATTTTACAGGTAATTTTGTAATTATTTTAACTAGGTAACTATTAAATAGTTATTAACTATTTAATAGCTATTGTACCAGGTTAAAATAGATACAAAGTTACCTGTAAAATAAATATTAATCCTAAAATAGCTACAATATAATTATAATTCATATTGTAGCTATATTAGGGTTTATTTTACAGGTAAGTATTTAGCTTTAAATAGGAATAATTTATTTAATAAGAGTTAATTTATTTTGTTAGATTTAAATTATATTTAACTTAGGGGGGTGTTAGTGTTAAGGTTAGACTTAGCTTTAGGGGTTAATAAATGTATTAGAGTAGCGGTGAGGTCCTGTCGGCATATTAGGGGTTAATACTTGAAGTTAGGTGTTAGAGATGTTAGGGAGGGCAGATTAGGGGTTAATACTATTTATTATAGGGTAATTGAGGCGGGAGTGAGGCGAATTAGGGGTTAATAACTTTATTATAGTAGCGGTGAGGTCCGGTCGGCAGATTAGGGGTTAATAATTGTAGGTAGGTGGAGGCGATGTTGGGGGCGGCAGATTAGGGGTTAATAAATATAATATAGGGGTCGGCGGTGTTAGGGGCAGCAGATTAGGGGTACAATGGGATAACGTAGGTGGCGGCGGTGTGCGGTCGGCAGATTAGGGTTAAAAAAATTTAATAGAGTGGCGGCGATGTGGGGGGACCTCGGTTTAGGGGTACATAGGTAGTTTATGGGTGTTAGTGTACTTTAGAGCACAGTAGTTAAGAGCTTTATGAACCGGCGTTAGCCCAGAAAGCTCTTAACTCCTGACTTTTTTCTGCGGCTGGAGATTTGTCATTAGATTTCTAACGCTCACTTCAGCCAAGACTCTAAATATCGGCATTAGAAAGATCCCATTGAAAAGATAGGATACGCAAATGGTGTAGGGGGATCTGCGGTATGGAAAAGTCGCGGCTGGAAAGTGAGCGTTAGACCCTTACCTACAAGACTCTAAATACCAGCGGTAGCCCAAAACCAGCGTTAGGAGCCTCTAAAGCTGGTTTTGACGGCTAACGCAGAACTCTAAATCTAACCGATAGTCAATCTACCAAGACTTATGCACGTGCCAGTATATACAGAATACTTCTGAGAGAAATGCCTAATATCCTATATTAAATAGGTATCTGAAAATTAAATGAATAACTGTATTGGAGATGTTTGAAATGTTTGGCTAATCATATTTAGATTGTACAACAGGTTCTATATTCTAAAATGAACAATACCTATGTAATGTGTGCTATGAATTATATCATATAGTTTTTTTGCACTCAATATTAAATGTGGTGTACACTAAATATGGAATATACTGTATTTATATTAAAATGAAATGATGCTCAAATATAGATATGGCTATATGATTAATTACATCAGACTGCTACTTACAGATTATATCTATGACATAAAATGATAATAAATATTGAAGTCCCCTCATAGAAATATGAATTTAAAGTACATCTCTTAAAATATTATAAGTAGGAAATTGTAGTGAGGCATACACTAAGGATATGTATAATATATATGCATGCTCAGTTAAATGAAATAATTTCATATAATATTACCAGATGCTTTATTAAAGCTAGGAAAAAATAAGTATATTAAATATACATTTATGAAAATATATATTGTTCTGTACTTTAAAGTATCTTTACTGATGGAACTACATTCCAATCTCTGTTGCCCCCGGTGTCCATTCCAAGAACTACAGCCAAAAGTAATTTGGTTGTCAGGAGAGGCACCTCCCAGTAACCAATGAAAGCTAAGAGCATAACCAGATTCTATTGGAATTATTCAGAGAATGAAGGAGGAGTCTATCACTGATATAGGCTTTCACACTATGCAAGAGAGGGACAGACACTTTGTAAAACAGAGATACACACCTACTTTCTTTGAACCCTGGCTGGAAAAATCTTTTTGGACAAGAGAGATACTCTGTGACCTGTTACCCTTGAAAAATAGTGATACCTTCACGTATGACCAATAGAACTATCTGAAATATTGAACTCTCTTATTAATAGCTGGTAATGTATAAGCATTTTGATGTTATTATATTTTTAAGATTTTAAAACAAAGATATTCTTTATTGATGTAGTTTAATTGAAGCTGATATTTAAAGAGGTACTTTATAGTTGTAACCTACGCCTAGATTTAGAGTTTTGCATTAGAAGGGATGTGTTAGCTACACGTGTTTTTTTCCCCCCGCACCTTTTAAACAACGCTGGTATTTAGAGTTCTCTGAAGGGCTGCGTTAGGCTCCAAAAAGGGAGCGTAGAGCATATTTACTGCCACTGCAACTCTCAATACCAGCGTTGCTTACGGACGCGGCCAGCTTCGAAATGTGCTCGTGCACGATTCCCCCATAGGAAACAATGGGGCAGTTTGAGCTGGATAAAAACCTAACACCTGCAAAAAGCAGCGTTCAGCTCCTAACGCAGCCCCATTGTTTCCTATGGGGAAACAGTTTCTAAGTCTGCACCTAACACCCTAACATGTACCCCGAGTCTAAACACCCCTAACCTTACACTTATTAACCCCTAATCTGCCGCCCCCGCTATCGCTGACCCCTGCTTATTTTTTTAACCCCTAATCTGCCGCTTCGTACACTGCCGCAACCTACGTTATCCCTATGTACCCCTAATCTGCTGCCCCTAACACCACCGACCCCTATATTATATTTATTAACCCCTAATCTGCTGCCCCCAACGTCGCCGCCACCTACCTACAATTATTAACCCCTAATCTGCTGACCAGACCTCACCGCTACTATAATAAATGTATAAACCCGTAATCCGCCTCACTCCCAACTAAAAAACCCTATAATAAATAGTATTAACCCCTAATCTGCCCTTCCTAACATCGCCGACACTTAACTTCAAGTATTAACCCCTAATCTGCCGGCTGGACCTCGCTGCTACTCTAATAAATGTATTAACCCCTAAAGCTAAGTCTAACCCTAACACCCCCCTAAGCTAAATATAATTTAAATCTAACGAAATAAAATAAATCTTATTAAATAAATTATTCCTATTTAAAGCTAAATACTTACCTTTAAAATAAACCCTAATATAGCTACAATATAAATAATAATTATATTGTAGCTATTTTAGGATTAATATTTATTTTACAGGCAACTTTGTATTTATTTTAACCAGGTACAATAGCTATTAAATAGTTAATAACTATTTAATAGTTACCTAGTTAAAATAACTACAAAATTACCTGTAAAATAAATCCTAACCTAAGTTAGAATTAAACCTAACACTACACTATCAATAAATTAATTAAATAAATAAACTATCTACAATTAATTCAACTAAACTAAATTACAAAAAAACAAACACTAAATTACAGAAAAAACAAACACTAAATTACAAAAAATAAAAAAAGATTACAAGAATTTTAAACTAATTGCACCTACTCTAAGCCCCCTAAAAAAATAACAAAGCCCCCAAAATAAAAAAATGCCCTACCCTATTCTAAAATAAAAATGTTACAGCTCTTTTACCTTACCAGCCCTTAAAAGGGCCTTTTGCGGGGCATGCCCCAAAGAAAACAGCTCTTTTGCATTTAAATAAACATACAATACCCCCCCCAACATTACAACCAACCACCCACATACCCCTAATCTAACCCAAACCCCCCTTAAAAAACCTAACACTAAGCCCCTGAAGATCTTCCTACCTTATCTTCACCACGCCGGGTATCACCGATCCATCCAGAAGAGGGTCCGAAGTTTTCATCCTATCAGGCAAGAAGAGGTCCAGTAAAGGGTCCGAAGTCTTCATCCTATTTGGCAAGAAGAGGACATCCGGACCGGTAGACATGTTCATCCAGGCGGCATCTTCTATCTTCATCCATCTGGCGCGGAGCGGAACCATCTTGAAGAAGCTGACGCAGATCTATCCTCTTCTTCCGGCGACTCCCGATGAATGAAGGTTCCTTTAAGTGACGTCATCCAAGATGGCGTCCCTCGAATTTCGATTGGCTGATAGGATTCTATCAGCCAATCGGAATTAAGGTAGGAAAAATCTGATTGGCTGATTGAATCAGGCAATCAGATTCAAGTTCAATCCGATAGGCTGATCCAATCAGCCAATCAAATTGAGCTTGCATTCTATTGGCTGTTCCGATCAGCCAATAGAATGCGAGCTCAATCTGATTGGGTGATTGGATCAGCCAATCGGATTGAACTTTAATCTGATTGGCTGATTCCATCAGCCAATCAGAATTTTCCTACCTTAATTCCGATTGGCTGATAGAATCCTATCAGCCAATCGGAATTCGAGGGACGCCATCTTGGATGACATCCCTTAAAGGAACCGTCATTCGTTGGGAAGTCATCGGCCAGGATGGATGTTCCGCGTCGGCGGGATGAAGATGGAGCCGGAAGAAAGAAGATTGAAGATGCCGCTTGATAGAAGACTTCAGCCGGATGATGGACCTCTTCAGCCCCTGCTTGGATCAAGACTTCAGCCGGATGATGGACCTCTTCAGCTCCCGCTTGGATCAAGACTTCAGCCGGATGATGGACCTCTTCAGCCCCCGCTTGGGCTTGGATGAAGACATCACCCGGATTGGATGAAGACTTCGGACCCTCTTCTGGACGGATCGGTGATACCCGGCGTGGTGAAGACAAGGTAGGGAGATCTTTAGGGGCTTAGTGTTAGCTTTATTTAAGGGGGGTTTGGGTTAGATTAGGGTATGTGGGTGGTGGGTTGTAATGTTGGGGGGGTATTGTATGTTTTATTTTACAGGCAAAAGAGTAGAATTCTTTGGGGCATGCCCCGCAAAAGGCCCTTTTAAGGGCTGGTAAGGTAAAAGAGCTTTTCAATTTTTATTTTAGAATAGGGTAGGGCATTTTTTTATTTTGGGGGGCTTCGTTATTTTAATAGGGGGCTTAGAGTAGGTGTAATTAGCTTAAAATTGTTGTAATATTTTTATAATGTTTGTAAATTATTTTTTTATTTTTTGTAACTTAGTTCTTTTTTATTTTTTGTACTTTAGTTAGTTTATTTAATTGTATTTATTTGTAGGTATTTGTATGTAATTAATTTATTGATAGTGTAGTGTTAGGTTTAATTGTAGATAATTGTAGGTAGTTTATTAAATTTATTTATTGATAGTGTAGTGTTAGGTTTAATTGTAACTTAGGTTAGGATTTATTTTACAGGTAATTTTGTATTTATTTTAACTAGGTAGCTATTAAATAATTATTAACTATGTAATAGCTATTGTACCTGGTTAAAATAAATACAAAGTTGCCTGTAAAATAAATATTAATCCTAAAATAGCTACAATATAATTATTATTTATATTGTAGCTATATTAGGGTTTATTTTACAGGTAAGTATTTAGCTTTAAATAGGAATAATTTATTTAATAAGATTTATTTTATTTTGTTAGATAAAAATTATATTTAACTTAGGGGGGTGTTAGGGTTAGACTTAGCTTTAGGGGTTAATACATTTATTAGAGTAGCGTCGAGGTCCGGTCGGCAGATTAGGGGTTAATATTTGAAGTTAGGTGTCGGTGATGTTAGGGAGGGCAGATTAGGGGTTAATACTATTTATTATAGGGTTTTTGAGGCGGGAGTGAGGCGGATTAGGGGTTAATAACTTTATTATAGTAGCGGTGAGGTCCGGTCGGCAGATTAGGAGTTAATACTTGAAGTTAGGTGTTGGTGATGTTAGGGAGGGCAGATTAGGGGTTAATACTATTTATTATAGGGTTTTTGAGGCAGGAGTTAGGCGGATTAGGGGTTAATAACTTTATTATAGTAGCGGTGAGGTCCGGTCGGCAGATTAGGGGTTAATAATTGTAGGTAGGTGGAGGCGACGTTGGGGGCGGCAGATTAGGGGTTAATAAATATAATATAGGGGTCGGCGGTGTTAGGGGCAGCAGATTAGGGGTACATAGGGATAATGTAGGTTGCGGCGGTGTGCGGTCGGCAGATTAGGGGTTAAATTTTTTTATTAGAGTGGCGGCGATGTGGGGGGGCCTCGGTTTAGGGGTACATAGGTAGTTTATGGGTGTTAGTGTACTTTAGAGCACAGTAGTCAAGAGCTTTATGAACCGACGTTAGCCCAGAAAGCTCTTAACTCCTGGCTTTTCTCTGCGGCTGGAGTCTTGTCGTTAGATTTCTAACGCTCACTTCAGCCAAGACTCTAAATACCGGCATTAGAAAGATCCCATTGAAAAGATAGGATACGCAAATGGCGTAGGGGGATCTGCGGTATGGAAAAGTCGTGGCTGGAAAGTGAGCGTTAGACCCTTTCCTGACTGACTCTAAATACCAGCGGTAGGACAAACCCAGCGTTAGGAGTCCCTAACGCTGGTTTTGACGGCTAACGCAGAACTCATTTCTCATCTCTCCATCGACTTCTATAGGGTCCACTATTAAAAAGAAAAAAAAAACTAACAGTTATCACTTGCATGCTAACCCGACATCGCGTTAGGCCAACTGCATTAAACTTAAAGGTAGTAATGCATATTTTACATTCCAGTGTTCTTCACATAAAATAAAATGTTCTTTTTAATTTAAAATATATATTTATGATTATTTTTAATATATATATATATATATATATATATCTATATATATATATATATATATATATATATATATATATATATATATATATATATATATATATATATATATATATATATATATATATACCCATAAATATAAATTTATTTTTGTTGGTGTCTGACGAAGGGGGTGACACCCCAAATCATTACAAGAAATAAAGGTAACGATTTGAAAATCCTAGCGAGTGAATCCTTTTCTCCACTACCTATACTTTGATCTTGGAAGCACCCTGGGTGGATGTTTGGTAACTGCGAGTGCTGTTCCTTCATTAATATCAAAGCTGAATAGTTTTGGAAGTAGTTTTTAGTTTGTTTTTAGTTATAGCTATTTTAGGGGATATCTGTGTTTGCAGGTGACTATTACTGTGCATAATTATTAGGCAACTTAACAAAAAACAAATATATACCCATTTCAATTATTTATTTTTACCAGTGAAACCAATATAACATCTCAACATTCACAAATATTCATTTCTGACATTCAAAAACAAAACAAAAACAAATCAGTGACCAATATAGCCACCTTTCTTTGCAAGGACACTCAAAAGCCTGCCATCCATGGATTCTGTCAGTGTTTTGATCTGTTCACCATCAACATTGCGTGCAGCAGCAACCACAGCCTCCCAGACACTGTTCAGAGAGGTGTACTGTTTTCCCTCCTTGTAAATCTCACATTTGATGATGGACCACAGGTTCTCAATGGGGTTCATATCAGGTGAACAAGGAGGCCATGTCATTAGATTTTCTTCTTTTATACCCTTTCTTGCCAGCCACGCTGTGGAGTACTTGGACGCGTGTGATGGAGCATTGTCCTGCATGAAAATCATGTTTTTCTTGAAGGATGCAGACTTCTTCCTGTACCACTGCTTGAAGAAGGTGTCTTCCAGAAACTGGCAGTAGGACTGGGAGTTGAGCTTGACTCCATCCTCAACCCGAAAAGGCCCCACAAGCTCATCTTTGATGATACCAGCCCAAACCAGTACTCCACCTCCACCTTGCTGGCGTCTGAGTCGGACTGGAGCTCTCTGCCCTTTACCAATCCAGCCACGGGCCCATCCATCTGGCCCATCAAGACTCACTCTCATTTCATCAGTCCATAAAACCTTAGAAAAATCAGTCTTGACATATTTCTTGGCCCAGTCTTGACGTTTCAGCTTGTGTGTCTTGTTCAGTGGTGGTCGTCTTTCAGCCTTTCTTACCTTGGCCATGTCTCTGAGTATTGGACACCTTGTGCTTTTGGGCACTCCAGTGATGTTGCAGCTCTGAAATATGGCCAAACTGGTGGCAAGTGGCATCTTGGCAGCTGCACGCTTGACTTTTCTCAGTTCATGGGCAGTTATTTTGTGCCTTGGTTTTTCCACACGCTTCTTGCGACCCTGTTGACTATTTTGAATGAAACGCTTGATTGTTCGATTATCACGCTTCAGAAGCTTTGCAATTTTAAGAGTGCTGCATCCCTCTGCAAGATATCTCACTATTTTTGACTTTTCTGAGCCTGTCAAGTCCTTCTTTTGACCCATTTTGCCAAAGGAAAGGAAGTTGCCTAATAATTATGCCCACCTGATATAGGGTGTTGATGTCATTAGACCACACCCCTTCTCATTACAGAGATGCACATCACCTAATATGCTTAATTGGTAGTAGGCTTTCGAGCCTATACAGCTTGGAGTAAGACAACATGCATAAAGAGGATGATGTGGTCAAAATACTAATTTGCCTAATAATTCTGCACTCCCTGTATATATATATATATATATATATATATATATATATATATATATATATATATAATATATATATAATATATATATATATATATATATATATATATATATAAATTTATATTTTAAAACAAAAAGGACATTTTTTTTCTATCTGAAAAACTTTGGAATTTAAATAGAGCATGCAGTTTTAAGACACTTTGCATGTATATGTGCACATATTTACACATATAAACACATACACATGTATATATACACACGCACAAAAAAAAATTATATTGCATGTTTCAATGTATTTGACTGGAAATGGCTCAAAGGTTTATATATACTGTATATGTCTATATAAGTTTATATATGTGTATTTATGTGTATATATGTGTTCATAAACACAACAAAGAGAAACCTAAACACTCCAGGCTAAGCCACACCAGGCTATAGAATTTGAGAGGAGAGAGGGAGAGGGAGGGGAACTGGACAGGAAGGGGGACATGAAGGGGGACAGGAAGGGGTGAGGAAGGGGGAGAGGAAGCGGTGGGTGGACCCGTCCACTTTGTTCAAGATGAACAAGTGGTTGGGCCCAGTGGTGTGCAGTGTAGAGCTTCACAGTCCGGGAACCAAGGCTCACATCACAGGGGAAAGCCAAGCTGAGTAGGGAGGCAAGATATACCATGGATGAGAAGGAGGCCCTCATAGAGGCTTATATGGAACGGGCTAGGAGGCTACACAACAAAGAGAAACCCAAAAACTCCAGGCTAAGCCACACCAGGCTATAGAATTTGAGAACCCAAACAAGTCACTCCAGATACAGTGAACAATCTCTTGTATGCAATAAAGTGGAGCATAACACAGTTATAAAGCAAGCTATTTAGATGATACTGATCAGAACATTGCACTGAAAATTTGTAGCACAAATATATACGACGCCAAGACATCATCATCCACACTGTCTGTAGATTACTATCTGCTAACCTGCAAACTCAGGGACCCTTCTCTCACACCGGTGCTGCTTGAGAGAGGTTATTTGGTGATATATCGCTCCGGGTAATGGCACTTCGTAGGGCACCTCAGTGGGCCCTGAGGTCTTCACTGAGTTCTGGGGTTAAGGCTAACATGAAGGGAAGGACGCAGAGAACGTCAGAGGGGTAGATAAATTTAAGCAACAGAGCCCCTAGGATTTCTCCTGCCACTGATGCTGTGTGAGGAGTTTGGTCACTCTTTGCTGGGGCTATGATCAAGACTCTCCTTATACTCTACACCTGGGACTTCAACCCTGCACGTCTTACTCTGGTAGAAAGCTGAAAGCTGTTGGTGAGGCAGATAGCAACAATATTTCATTCCCTTTGGGTGTACTGCCATCACGTTTTATCTAGCCCTCTGACGTTTAGCTTAATGATGCCGGTATTCAGTTTTTTTGAGAAATCAGATAACTGTAAAAGCACAAGTTATACACTGTTGCATATACTTGATAATTTATAGCCGTTCCTTTTGCTACACTGGGACTGTGAATTCGTCAAGACCTTTCCTAAAAGTGTTTATTGAACTCTTAGTTAAGAGAATGGTTTCTTTTGCTTATTATATGCTTTTGTTATTTTCTTTTTCATCCCTCTACATTTAAACCTGAGGGGTTATATTTTAATTAAGCTCAGCTACAGCTAATTACTTGGTAGCATATTTTATAAGGGAGAGACAATCTAAAAGTAATATGTATTGTTGTTACTGTTATAGTTGTGCTTTAAACACGGCTGCTCCAGAAACAATTTGTTAAGGCTTTGAATAACTAATACTTCTTCAAATTCAGATTTATGGTTGAAAGCAGGAGATACACGTTTAAACTTACTGTCTAAACTTAAGAAAAACAATATTCTCCCTTGAAAGGAAACAAAAAGAAAATGAATTGTCTTTATTGAAACTATCTTCTTTTTTGTAAAGTTCTCTTTTTCTAATAAGTCTGCAAGGCGACTCTCTCATGTTTGTTAAGTCTTCTACAAAAAGGAACAAACTCCAGGTGTATTGTTACACACTGATTTGTTAGATAATCCTTTTGATGTTGTAGTCTAGCCTATAAACTTGTTGTTCCAAATTTTCTCTAGATACATTACATGAATATTGACACCATGAGGTCTATTTATCATAGGTCTTGCCGACCTGATCCGACAATGTGGATCAGGTCCGCAAGACCTCGCTGAATGCGGAGAGCAATACGCTCTCCATATTCAGTATTACACCAGCAGCTCTCAAGAGCTGCTGGTGCAACATTGCCCCCTGCAGACTGACGGCCAATCAGCCGCCAGCAGGGAGGTGTCAATCAACCCAATCGTACTCTATCAGGTTGAATTGTGGCGATGTCTGTCTGCTTGCTCAGAGCAGGCAGACAGGGTTATGGAGCATCGGTCTTTAGCCCGCTGCTTCATAACTGCTGTTTCTGGCGAGTCTGAAGACTCGCCAGAAACACGAGGTGTCAAGCTCCATTTGGAGCTCGATAGATTGGCCCCCATAACTAGTTAAACGTCACGGGGATATCTCCTCAATACTTCTAACTTTTTTGCTCACAGACACAGTCTCACACTCCACTTCCTTAATGCCATGTTGTTGGGGGGGGGGGGGTCTCTAATTTTTTTGCCTCTTTCATCCTCTATCACAATATTTGAACTCTCTTTTAGTATATGGATACATTTTTTCACCCCCACAAAAAAAAACACATTACTCCAGCTATGACTACTAAAGATAGGAAAAATATGAACACTATAGACACCTCAGCTGAGATTTACTTAACAAATACAAATATCCCCCTTCATACTGAGCACATAGACATGCACGTTTTGGTAGATAATATTACAGGAGCTCTAACTCCAAAATTTGAGCTTTTGAAATCAGAGATTAAACAAGGCATTTCAACTTTAACCAATGAAGTGAGACAATTTTCAAGTAGACTCCAAGAAGTGGAGCAAAGAATCTCAGATATAGAGGACTTCAATCATGAGTATAAAACTAAAGTTTATGTCAATTGTTCTACCCTTAAGAAAGTTCAGCTTAAAATAGAAGATATGGAGAACAGGTCTAGAAGGAATAACTTAAGAAAAGTTGGGCTACCTGACAACAAGCAATCTGATGACTTTTGAATATTACTTCCTCATACCTGCCCATAATTGTTGAAAGAGCACATCGGTTAGGGAGTCTTTCTCTTAATGATAAAATAGAAGTAAAAGCAAGACTGGTTATTGCAAAACTTTTAAACTTTCAAGACAAGGTTACTATAATGCAATATTACAGGAAAGGACAACCCATTGTGTTTGGAGACTCAAAATTATTTTTATTTCAAGACTTCTCCTACGAAACCTTGATTAAGAGGAAGGAACTATCCCCATTATGCACCCAACTAACCAATCAAGGTATTCAATTCACCATAATTTACCCTGCCTGATTGAAATTCAGTTTAAATGGTCAGTGTTATTTTTATGACAATCGCAGGAAAGCAGAAGAGTTTTTAAAAGCTAAAAAACATAATTTATGCTTACCTGATAAATTTATTTCTCTTGTAGTGTATCCAGTCCACGGATCATCCATTACTTGTGGGATATTTTCCTTCCCAACAGGAAGTTGCAAGAGGATCACCCACAGCAGAGCTGCTTTATAGCTCCTCCCCTCACTGCCATATCCAGTCATTCGACCGAAACAAGCCGAGAAAGGAGAAACCATAGGGTGCAGTGGTGACTGTAGTTTAATTAAAATTTAGACCTGCCTGAAAAGGACAGGGCGGGCCGTGGACTGGATACACTACAAGAGAAATAAATTTATCAGGTAAGCATAAATTATGTTTTCTCTTGTTAAGTGTATCCAGTCCACGGATCATCCATTACTTGTGGGATACCAATACCAAAGCTAAAGTACACGGATGATGGGAGGGACAAGGCAGGAACTTAAACGGAAGGAACCACTGCCTGTAGAACCTTTCTCCCAAAAACAGCCTCCGAAGAAGCAAAAGTATCAAATTTGTAAAATTTGGAAAAAGTATGAAGGGAAGACCAAGTTGCAGCCTTGCAAATCTGTTCAACAGAGGCCTCATTTTTAAAGGCCCAGGTGGAAGCCACAGCTCTAGTAGAATGAGCTGTAATCCATTCAGGAGGCTGCTGTCCAGCAGTCTCATAGGCTAAACGGATTATACTCCGAAGCCAAAAAGAAAGAGAGGTTGCCGAGGCCTTCTGAACTCTCCTCTGTCCAGAGTAAACAACAAACAGGTTAGATGTTTGGCGAAAATCTTTAGTAGCCTGTAAGTAAAACTTCAAGGCATGGACTACATCTAGATTATGCAAAAGACGTTCCTTCTTTGAAGAAGGATTAGGACATAATGATGGAACAACAATCTCTTGATTGATATTCTTGTTAGAAACCACCTTAGGTAAAAACCCAGGTTTTGTACGCAGAACAACTTTATCTGATTGAAAGATCAGATAAGGAGAATCACAATGTAAGGCAGATAACTCTGAGACTCTTCGAGCCGAGGAAATAGCCATCAGAAAAAGAACTTTCCATGAAAGAAGTTTGATATCAATAGAATGAAGGGGTTCAAACGGAACCCCTTGAAGAACTTTAAGAACCAAGTTTAAGCTCCATGGAGGAGCAACAGGTTTAAACACAGGCTTAATTCTAACTAAAGCCTGACAAAATGCCTGAACATCTGGAACTTCTGCCAGATGCTTGTGTAAAAGAATAGACAGAGCAGAAATCTGTCCCTTTAAAGAACTAGCTGATAATCCTTTGTCCAAACCCTCTTGGAGGAAGGACAATATCCTAGGAATCCTAACCCTACTCCATGAGTAATTCTTGGATTCACCCCAATGAAGATATTTACGCCATATCTTGTGGTAAATTTTCCTGGTGACAGGCTTTCGTGCCTGTATTAAGGTATCAATTACTGACTCGGAGAAGCCACGCTTTGATAGGATCAAGCGTTCAATCTCCAAGCAGTCAGTCTCAGAGAAAGTAGATTCGGATGATTGAAAGAACCTTGTATTAGAAGGTCTTGTCTCAGAGGCAAAGTCCATGGTGGAAAGGATGACATGTCCACTAGGTCTGCATACCAGGTCCTGCGTGGCCACGCAGGCGCTATCAATATCACAGATGCTCTTTCCTGTTTGATTTTGGCAATCAGACGAGGGAGCAGAGGAAACGGTGGAAACACATAAGCCAGGTTGAAGAACCAAGGCGCTGCTAGAGCATCTATCAGTGCCGCTTCTGGGTCCCTGGACCTGGATCCGTAACAAGGAAGCTTGGCGTTCTGGCGAGACGCCATGAGATCCAATTCTGGTTTGCCCCAACGGAGAACCAATTGAGCAAACACCTCCGGATGGAGTTCCCATTCCCCCGGATGAAAAGTCTGACGACTTAGAAAATCCGCCTCCCAGTTCTCTACACCTGGGATATGGATCGCTGACAGGTGGCAAGAGTGAGTCTCTGCCCAGCAAATTATCTTGGAGACTTCTGACATTGCTAGGGAACTCCTGGTTCCCCCTTGATGGTTGATGTAAGCCACAGTCGTGATGTTGTCCGACTGAAATCTGATGAACCTCAGTGTTGCTAGCTGAGGCCAAGCCAGAAGAGCATTGAATATTGCTCTTAACTCCAGAATATTTATTGGGAGGAGTTTCTCCTCCTGAGTCTATGAACCCTGAGCCTTCAGGGAGTTCCAGACTGCACCCCAACCTAGAAGGCTGGCATCTGTTGTTACAATTGTCCAATCTGGTCTGCGAAAGGTCATACCCTTGGACAGATGGGCCCGAGATAACCACCAGAGAAGAGAATCTCTGGTTTCCCGATCCAGATTTAGTAGAGGGTACAAATCTGTGTAATCCCCATTCCACTGACTGAGCATGCATAATTGCAGCGGTCTGAGATGCAGGCGCACGAATGGCACTATGTCCATCGCCGCTACCATTAAGACGATTACTTCCATGCACTGAGCCACCGTGGGGCGCGGAATGGAGTGAAGAACACAGCAAGCATTTAGAAGTTTTGATAGCCTGGACTCCGTCAGGTAAATTTTCATTTCTACAGAATCTATTAGAGTCCCTAGGAAGGAAACCCTCATGAGAGGAGATAGAGAACTCTTTTCTTCGTTTACTTTCCACCCATGCGACCTCAGGAATGCCAGAACTATCTCTGTATGAGATTTGGCAATTTGAAAGCTTGACGCCTGTATCAGGATATCGTCCAGGTAAGGAGCCACCGCTATGCCTCGCGGTCTTAGGACTGCCAGAAGTGAGCCCAGAACCTTTGTAAAAATTCTTGGGGCTGTAGCCAACCCGAATGGAAGAGCTACAAATTGGTAATGCCTGTCTAGAAAGGCAAACCTCAGGAACTGATGATGATTCTTGTGAATCGGAATATGAAGGTAGGCATCCTTTAAGTCCACTGTGGTCATGTACTGACCCTCTTGGATCATGGGTAAAATGGTTCGAATAGTTTCCATCTTGAATGACGGAACACTGAGGAATTTGTTTAGGATCTTAAAATCCAAAATTGGTCTGAAGGTTCCCTCTTTTTTGGGAACCACAAACAGATTTGAATAAAACCCCTGTCCTTGTTCCGTTCGCGGAACTGGATGGATCACTCCCATTACAAGGAGATCTTGTACGCAGCTTAGGAATGCCTCTTTCTTTATCTGGTTTGCAGATAATCTTGAAAGGTGAAATCTCCCTTGTGGAGGAGAAGCTTTGAAGTCCAGAAGATATCCCTGAGATATGATCTCCAACGCCCAGGGATCCTGAACATCTCTTGCCCACGCCTGGGCGAAGAGAGAGAGTCTGCCCCCTACTAGATCCGCTGTCGGATAGGGGGCCGCTCCTTCATGCTGTCTTAGAGGCAGCAGCAGGCTTTCTGGCCTGCTTGCCCTTGTTCCAGGACTGGTTAGGTTTCCAGGCCTGTTTGGATTGAGCAAAAGTTCTCTCTTGTTTTGAAGCAGAGGAAGTTGATGCTGCACCTGCCTTGAAATTTCGAAAGGCACGAAAATTAGACTCTTTGGCCTTTGATTTGGCCCTGTCCTGAGGAAGGGTATGACCCTTACCTCCAGTAATGTCAGCAATAATTTCTTTCAAACCAGGCCCGAATAAGGTCTGCCCCTTGAAAGGAATGTTGAGTAATTTAGACTTTGAAGTCACATCAGCTGACCAGGATTTGAGCCATAGCGCCCTACGTGCCTGGATGGCGAATCCAGAATTCTTAGCCGTTAGTTTAGTCAAATGAACAATGGCATCAGAAACAAATGAGTTAGCTAGCTTAAGAGTTCTAAGCTTGTCAACAATTTCAGTCAATGGAGCTGTATGGATGGCCTCTTCCAGGGCCCCAAACCAGAATGCCGCCGCAGCAGTGACAGGCGCAATGCATGCAAGGGGCTGTAAAATAAAACCTTGTTGAATAAACATTTTCTTAAGGTAACCCTCTAATTTTTTATCCATTGGATCTGAAAAAGCACAACTGTCCTCAACTGGGATAGTGGTACGCTTTGCTAAAGTAGAAACTGCTCCCTCCACCTTAGGGACAGTCTGCCATAAGTCCCGTGTAGTGGCATCTATTGGAAACATTTTTCTAAATATAGGAGGTGGGGAAAAGGGCACACCGGGCCTATCCCACTCCTTACTAATAATTTCTGTAAGCCTTTTAGGTATTGGAAAAACATCAGTACTCACCGGCACTGCATAGTATTTATCCAGCCTACACAATTTCTCTGGCACTGCAATTGTGTCACAGACATTCAGAGCAGCTAATACCTCCCCAAGCAATACACAGAGGTTCTCAAGCTTAAATTTAAAATTAGAAATCTCTGAATCAGGTCTCCCCGATTCAGAGACGTCACCCACAGACTGAAGCTCTCCGTCCTCAGGTTCTGCATATTGTGACGCAGTATCAGACATGGCTCTTACAGCATCTACGCGCTCTGTATCTCGTCTAACCCCAGAGCTATCGCGCTTGCCTCTCAATTCAGGCAATCTGGATAATACCTCTTACAGGGTATTATTCATTATTGCAGCCATGTCCTGCAAAGTAATCGCTATGGGCGTCCCTGATGTACTTGATGCCATATTAGTGTGCGTCCCTTGAGCGGGAGGCGAAGGGTCCGACACGTGGGGAGAGTTAGTCGGCATAACTTCCCCCTCGACAGACCCCTCTGGTGACAATTCTTTTATAGATAAAGACTGATCTTTACTGTTTAAGGTGAAATCAATACATTTAGTACACATTCTCCTATGGGGCTCCACCATGGCTTTTAAACATAATGAACAAGTATCCTCTGTTTCAGACATGTTTGTACAGACTAGCAATGAGACTAGCAAGCTTGGAAAACACTTTAAAGCAAGTTAACAAGCAATATAAAAAAACGTTACTGTGCCTTTAAGAGAAACAAATTTTGACAAAAATTGAAATAACAGTGAAAAAAGGCAGTTACACTAACAACATTTTTACAGTGTATGTAACAAGTCAGCAGAGCATTGCACCCACTTGCAAATGGATGATTAACCCCTTAATAACAAAAACAGAATAATAAATGACAAAAATGTTTTTTAAACACAGTCACAACAACTGCCACAGTCTACTGTGATTGTTACCCTCCTCAAACACGACTTTTAAGCCTTTGAGCCCTTCAGAGATGTCCTGTATCATGCAGAGGGAAGCTGAATGTCTCTGTCAGTATTTTTATCTGCACAGAAAAGCACTAAAATAGGCCCTTCCCACTCATATTGCAACAGTGGAAAGCCTGTTACTAGGCAAAAATCAAGCCAGCCATGTGGAAAAAAACTAGGCCCCAATAAGTTTTGTCACCAAACATATATAAAAACGATTAACATGCCAGGAAACGTTTTATATTACACTTTTATAACAGTATGTATCTCTGTTAATAAGCCTGATACCAGTCGCTATCACTGCATTTAAGGCTTAACTTACATTAATCCGGTATCAGCAGCATTTTTCTAGCAAATTCCATCCCTAGAAATATGTTAACTGCACATACCTTATTACAGGAAAACCTGAACGCTATTCCCGCTCTGAAGTTACCTCACTCCTCAGAATATGTGAGAACAGCAATGGTTCTTTTTTTTTTTTTTTTTTTAAATAATTTTTATTGATTTATCAATTCTTATTATACAAAGAACATGGCTGAAATGTACAAATAAAAAAAAAAACAACGATACAATAGTAGTGGTACGGTACAATCAAGAACTCAAGCTCCATTTTCTGGTATTTCTTATATCAAAAACATGTTCAATCTGTATCGACAAATAAGAAGCACACCATTGCATTATAAGTCATCAGCCTGTCTTTTTAGATTTAAACACTAAACCTAAAATAACAAAGTGTAAAAGGAAAAAGAAAAAGAAAGAGAAAAAAAAAAAAAATGGGAAAAACCCCCCTAGATCCCCCCTCCACGCGCCCCTCCAACGAGATAATGCCTTACGCCCAACTCCCCAGCCAAAACATAACTACGGATGTACACCCTATTATACAGCCGAGTTTATCCAGGATGCCGGGAATTTCCCTAGCACAACTAATTCAGCAAAGCAGGCCGTAGATCGCACCGGGGCAAGAATCTGCCTTTGTATCCGAAGCGGATATGACAAGATAATTGGTAACTATCCCTGCAAGAACTCCTTGGTTCTCTTCTCAGATGCTTCCAAGAGATGATATGACTCAAATACAATTTGACCTTCGATTTCTTTAAAAGACCTCTCAAGGTTCGGTGCTCTCTTTGCTTTCCAATTTAACAGGACAAGATGACGCACGGCTAAAATAATCGTATTCAAAATACATGTCATTGACCCCAAGTTTCTATGTGTTTCTGTAATTAGTAAAATCACATCTTGGAGTGAAAAAACAAAATTTGCCCCATATAATGTATTAAACCAATAACCCAATTTATGCCACAATTGATTAATTTTGGGACAGAACCAAAACATATGAAATAGATCAGCCCTAGAATTTGAGCATCTGGGACAATTATTCGTTCCAATATCAGAAAATTTTTGTAGTTTGAGCGGATGCAAATAAAAATTATTCAAGAGCTTCATGTGCGATTCCTTCCAGGACATCGAGACCCTACACTTATGGGCCATATTGCAACTCTGTATGATCCTCTCCTCAGTGATATCAGTAATAACCAGAAGCAACCAATTACTTATGCTACGCAAATACTTATCGCTTTGTTTAGAAAGCATAATATCATACATTAAGGAGATAGAGGAGCTTCCCAAGCTAAATTTCTTAATTAAGGTTCTGATGAGAGACCATTCTAGTGACACACTATTCTCCCAATTTTGTTCACGCATTAAATGGCGAATCTGGAAGTATGAACAGCAATGGATCTTAGTTACTTCTGCTAAGATCATAGAAATCACAGGCAGATTCTTCTTCTAATGCTGCCTGAGATGAAACAGTACACTCCGGTACCATTTAAAAATAACAAACTTTTGATTGAAGTTAAAAAACTAACTATAATACACCACTCTCCTCTTACTACGTCCATCTGTGTTGAGAGTTGCAAGAGAATGACTGGATATGGCAGTGAGGGGAGGAGCTATATAGCAGCTCTGCTGTGGGTGATCCTCTTGCAACTTCCTGTTTGGAAGGAGAATATCCCACAAGTAATGGATGATCCGTGGACTGGATACACTTAACAAGAGAAAGATCCTTTAATCTGGGAACATCGAGGGTTTTTCAGTAATTGATTATGTCTTTATTTTTATTTATTATTTTTTGCATTTTTTTTACTCCTTTATTTTTTGTTATCTATTCCTACCCTCAGTTTAATATTGTTTTTGTTAGAGATATATTTGTGTACAAAAGGGAACTTATGGGTTAAGGGGGGATTGGAAAGAGTGTGGAGTGCCATTTTTTTCCCTCCCTCTCTCTCTCTCTCTCTCTCTCTCTCTCTCTCTCTCTCCCTTCCTTACATGTAAACTCCCCTCAAGTTTAAATGACTGAGTCTGGCTTTTTAAATTTTATTTTATGAAACATTGGGGGTATTACAACACCAATTAAATGCAAGGCAATTATTAACCATCTCAGAAAATTAAAAACAGACTTGGCCTTTCTTTGGGTGACACACTTAAAGTCTGAAGAGGTGGGGAAATTAAAGTCTTCCTGGGTTGGTAAAGTGATAGCCACCCCAAGTGTAGGTAGAAAGAGAGGGGTAGCAATGATAGTTAAGCATGATATATTAAATACATATTTTGATTCCGAAGGCAGATACCTTCTAATAAAGATTTAAAAAGCCAATTCTTTTTTTACACTCGGCAACTTGTATGCCCCTAACCAGATGGATTTTGAATTTTGGGATTCTCTCCAGGCAAAAGTATAACAATTTAAAGAGGGATATCTATTACTCGGAGGTAATTTTAATATGGCACCTGTTTATCCTATAGACAGACTTAGGCCTAGATTTGGAGTTTGGCGGTAAAAGGGCTGTTAACGCTCCGCGTGCTTTTTTCTGGCCGCACCATAAATTTAACTCTGGTATCGAGAGTTCAAACAAATGCTGCGTTAGGCTCCAAAAAAGGAGCGTAGAGCATTTGTACCGCAAATGCAACTCTCGATACCAGAGTTGCTTACGGACGCGGCCAGCCTCAAAAACGTGCTCGTGCACGATTCTCCCATAGGAAACAATGGGACTGTTTGAGCTGAAAAAAAACCTAACACCTGCAAAAAAGCAGCGTTCAGCTCCTAACGCAGCCCCATTGTTTTCTATGGGGAAACACTTCCTACGTCTGCACCTAACACCCTAACATGTACCCCGAGTCTAAACACCCTAACCTTACACTTATTAACCCCTAATCTGCCGCCCCCGCTATCGCTGACCCCTGCATTTTTTTTTTAAACCCTAATCTGCCGCTCCGTAAAGCGCCGCAACCTACGTTATCCCTATGTACCCCTAATCTGCTGCCCCTAACACCGCCGACCCCTATATTATATTTATTAACCCCTAATCTGCCCCCCACAACGTCGCCGACACCTGCCTACACTTATTAACCCCTAATCTGCAGAGCGGACCTGAGCGCTACTATAATAAAGTTATTAACCCCTAATCCGCCTCACTAACCCTATCATAAATAGTATTAACCCCTAATCTGCCCTCCCTAACATCGCCGACACCTAACTTCAATTATTAACCCCTAATCTGACGACCGGAGCTCACCGCTATTCTAATAAATGTATTAACCCCTAAAGCTAAGTCTAACCCTAACACTAACACCCCCCTAACTTAAATATAATTTACATCTAACAAAATAAATTAACTCTTATTAAATAAATGATTCCTATTTAAAGCTAAATACTTACCTGTAAAATAAATCCTAATATAGCTACAATATAAATTATAATTATATTATAGCTATTTTAGGATTAATATTTATTTTACAGGCAACTTTGTAATTATTTTAACCAGGTACAATAGCTATTAAATAGTTAAGAACTATTTAATAGTTACCTAGTTAAAATAATAACAAATTTACCTGTAAAATAAATCCTAACCTAAGATATAATTAAACCTAACACTACCCTATCAATAAAATAATTAAATAAACTACCTACAATTACCTACAATTAACCTAACACTACACTATCAATAAATTAATTAAACACAATTCCTACAAATAAATACAATTAAATAAACTAGCTAAAGTACAAAAAATAAAAAAGAACTAAGTTACAAAAAATAAAAAAATATTTACAAACATAAGAAAAATATTACAACAATTTTAAACTAATTACACCTACTCTAAGCCCCCTAATAAAATAACAAAAATATTTACAAACATAAGAAAAATATTACAACAATTTTAAACTAATTACACCTACTCTAAGCCCCCTAATAAAATAACAAAGACCCCCAAAATAAAAAATTCCCTACCCTATTCTAAATTAAAAAAGTTACAAGCTCTTTTTACCTTACCAGCCCTGAACAGGGCCCTTTGCGGGGCATGCCCCAAGAATTTCAGCTCTTTTGCCTGTAAAAGAATAAATACAATACCCCCCCCCAACATTACAACCCACCACCCACATACCCCTAATCTAACCCAAACCCCCCTTAAATAAACCTAACACTAAGCCCCTGAAGATCTTCCTACCTTGTCTTCACCATCCAGGTTCACCGATCCGTCCTGAAGAGCTCCTCCGATGTCCTGATCCAAGCCCAAGCGGGGGGCTGAAGAGGTCCATGATCCGGTCAAAGTCTTCATCCAAGCGGGGCAGAAGAGGATCTTCCATCCGATTGAAGTCATCATCCAGACGGCATCTTCTATGGTCTTCCATCCGGAGCGAAGCGGCAGGATCCTGAAGACCTCCAGCACGGAACATCCATCCGGACCGACGACTGAACGACGAATGACTGTTCCTTTAAGGGACGTCATCCAAGATGGCGTCCCTCGAATTCCGATTGGCTGATAGGATTCTATCAGCCAATCGGAATTAAGGTAGGAATTTTCTGATTGGCTGATGGAATCAGCCAATCAGAATCTAGTTCAATCCGATTGGCTGATCCAATCAGCCAATCAGATTGAGCTCGCATTCTATTGGCTGTTCCGATCAGCCAATAGAATGCGAGCTCAATCTGATTGGCTGATTGGATCAGCCAATCGGATTGAACTTGATTCTGATTGGCTGATTCCATCAGCCAATCAGAAAATTCCTACCTTAATTCCGATTGGCTGATAGAATCCTATCAGCCAATCGGAATTCGAGGGACGCCATCTTGGATGACGTCCCTTAAAGGAACAGTCATTCGTCGTTCAGTCGTCGGTCCGGATGGATGTTCCGCGCTGGAGGTCTTCAGGATCCTGCCGCTTCCCTCCGGATGGAAGACCATAGAAGATGCCGCCTGGATGATGACTTCAATCGGATGGAAGATCCTCTTCTGCCCCGCTTGGATGAAGACTTTGACCGGATCATGGACCTCTTCAGCCCCCCGCTTGGGCTTGGATCAGGACATCGGAGGAGCTCTTCAGGACGGATCGGTGAACCTGGATGGTGAAGACAAGATAGGAAGATCTTCAGGGGCTTAGTGTTAGGTTTATTTAAGGGGGGTTTGGGTTAGATTAGGGGTATGTGGGTGGTGGGTTGTAATGTTGGGGGGGGGGTATTGTATTTATTCTTTTACAGGCAAAAGAGCTGAAATTCTTGGGGCATGCCCCGCAAAGGGCCCTGTTCAGGGCTGGTAAGGTAAAAGAGCTTGTAACTTTTTTAATTTAGAATAGGGTAGGGAATTTTTTATTTTGGGGGTCTTTGTTATTTTATTAGGGGGCTTAGAGTAGGTGTAATTAGTTTAAAATTGTTGTAATATTTTTCTTATGAAACAAAAAAGTATATCCAGAACAAGAAAGTGAAAATCAGTTGTAGCTTTATTCTTTAAAATTGTATGATGACCACATACAGCAACACAGGGTTAGTGAAGACAAAACTTCTGACCGGTTTCGGTCGTATTGACCGTAATCATAGAATAACACCTGTTGGGAGGTGCACCCTTTTAAGTCTAACACTATATGTTGATTGGTTAAAAACAACAAGACTTCAAAATTTAACCCTATACATATCATAATGACATTCTGTGTAAATATTTAACATTTAGTGAGTGAACGAACAAATAGATGAAGATTAATAATACAAATAATACAAATAAAAATAGATCTCAAATATTATAGACTTATATGTATATTATGTATATTTGGGATGCCAATGACTTTGGAAATTCAACAGAGTAGAGCAAGAAAACACATCATGCAAGATTTGGACACCTTAAATAAAATAAGATAAAATAAAATAACTACATCTTAGGTGCATATACATGTATGCATACATGCACACGCACATCAGTGCATGTACATGCATAAACACAAACATGCACTCGCTTTTATTCCCTTCTCTGTGCATATACCTGCATGGGACAGCAATCAAAGTAAATATCTAATCTACACATAAGATGCTTGTTATGTGCATAATAAAAATTATTATTAAACCCAATTTAAACTTTGGTTAATAAGACATATTATAATATCCCATGCAAAGAAGCAATACTTGTATAAGATTCACAATCAGTGGGAGACTCAAAATTAATCAAGTATATGTAGTTTAACTTGAGTGTCTTATAACTAGCCATATTTTAATTTCCTTTACTGCAATAAGTAAAGCAACCTAACTGCAGTGGAGAGAAAATAATGGACGGTAATTTAGCATGATGGTTTATTTTTGCCAGTAGTTAATAACATCATACTCTGAGTTGTACCCATTAGGCAAAAGACACTTTGTTTTAAAAATCCAATAGATTTCTTGTTTGCTTAGGATGGACAATTTATCTCCACCTCTTGGTGGTGTGCCAATTTGTTCGATGGCCTGCCATTTGAAAGTTGTGACATCCTGATTATGAAATTCAATAAAATGAGTGGATAGAGCTGAACATGTTTTTTTGCTAGAGATATAAGACAAGTGTTCCCTTATGCGTTTGCCTACCTCCCTAGTAGTCCTACCTGTATATTGCCTCCTACATTGGGTGCATTCTATGATGTAAATGACATATTTGCTCCTACAATTTATGCATCCCCTAGTTTGAAATTCCTCACCTGTTATATGGGATTTAAATGTGGGAGAAATATTAATATGATCACAGGAGGTGCATACTTTTCTTCCACATTTAAAGGTGCCATTATGTTTTAACCAAGATGAGCCGGAGGTGCCTGTTGTTTGTAACATACTGGGAGCCAAAATATTCCCTATTGTCACATTTCGTTTTGGTACAAACATGCACCCTTGTTTTACTTCATCTTTTAGTTGTTTGTCTCCCATAAGAATGGGTAAGTTATTTCTAATAATTCGACATACATCATCATATTGATTAGAATATGACGTAATGAATCTCAATTGTTTTTTTGTGTCACACTGGTGTTGTTTTTTTGTTTGTTTTTTTGACTCGTGCGTCTCCATTCCATCTTTAATTTCAAAAAAGGCCTTATCAATTACTTTGCTGGGATAACCTCTCTTAAGCATTCTTGATTTCAGATCTCTGCTCTCCCTCTGGAAAGCATCTTCTTTCGTACAATTCCTTCTTGCCCGCAGGAACTGACTTTTGGCAATTCCTTTGAAGACGTGCCGTGGATGGCAACTGCGGGCATGAAGGAGATTGTTTCCTGAGATAGGTTTCCGATAGAGAGCTGAGTTGACCCTGCCTTCCTGGATATCTCCAATAAGGGTAACATCCAGGAAATTAACTGTTTCTTTCTGCCACTCACATGTGAACTGTATTCCCACCTCATTGATATTCAGTAGCTCAACAAATTCTTTTGCCGATTGTTGGTCCGAGGACCAAACAATAAGCAAATCATCAATGAAGCGGATGTACAAAACAATGTGATTAAATCCAGAGGTACTACCTCCATAGACATGGCACCGCTCCCACCAACCCATAAAAAGGTTGGCATATGAGGGGGCAAATTTTGCCCCCATAGCGGTGCCACGTCTCTGGAGGTAGTAGCGTCCTTGAAACATAAAAAAATTATGTTCCAATAAAAATTTCACAACCCTGACTACCAAAATTTTAGATTCAAATGATAAATCAGAGAAAAGGTTCAAATAGAATTCGATAGCTTGGAGACCCTGTGAATGGGGAATCGAGGAGTACAGTGATACGACATCAATTGTCAACCAACTGTACTCCTCCCTCCAAACCACTGGCTCCAACCTCTGTAAGGCATGTGATGTATCACGAATGTAACTTGGTAATAGAGTCACCATGGGTTGTAACAGATCATCAACCCATTTAGACAATGGCTCTAAAAGAGAGCCAATACCTGCCACTATGGGTCTCCCCTTGATATTGATAAGACTCTTATGTACTTTTGGGAGGTGGTGGAAGATGGGCGTCACAGGATCAGCAACCAGACAAAAATTGGCTGTTTCCTGATCCATGAGACCCTCCTCCACCACCTCATCCAAAAGAAGAGACAATTCTCTAGTGTACTGTTTGGTAGGATTATTAGACAAAACCATATAGGTGTCACTGTCATTAAGTTGCCTCATGGCCTCGGCCACATAATGTGACTGATCCATTACAACCACGCTCCCGCCTTTATCTGACTGCCTGATCACAATATCTTTGTTGTTTTGTAGCTTTAACAATGCTTCTCTTTCTTTTATGGTCAAGTTAGAAGCATTCCTGTTTACAGAGTTAGATAGGTCTGTTAAGTCATCTACCACTCTTTCATGGAAAACTTCTAGTATTTTACCTCTAGTTTTAGTAGGGTAAAAATTAGATTTGTTCTTCATTTTAGATCCAACCCCACTAGCTTGTAATGCCTCATCCCTTTGATTAATACTACTTAGATCTTCTAGATCAATAAGAGTACAGGTATCAGCAAAAGAAAGTTGTGGGTTTAATGCAATTTGTTGCTGAGGAAGAACCAAATTACCAACATTGGACTCATTATTCGTTTTAAAGAACTTAATTAAAGTTAATTCCCTAATTAGTTTATTGAGATCAAGTATAGTTTGAAAAAGATTGAATTTTCTTGATGGAACAAAACCAAGGCCTAAATTAAGTACTCTAATTTCCAAATCAGATAGTGTATAGTTGGAAATATTAATAACCATGTTTATTGGTATTTCTTCACTTTGGCATTTTTCCCTCTCAAAGTATATCTTTTCTGTTCTGTCTGTCCTTTCTTTGTCTTTACTGGATCTATAACTTCCCTGTTTCCCCCTCCCTGGAATTGTTTGGGGTCCTCGCAAAAAACCTGAGGAGTGGATTTATGTATTTGTATTTGGTTACTAGTGGTGCCATTAGTTTTTGGTCTAGTCCCTTGATCTGAGTGTCCTTTAAGAATACCTTTTTGTGTGGTGGTTGGTACACATATTGCTGCTGGCATGTCTGGGATCTCATCTCTTTCATTACTAGAATTTGCATCATCCCCTGAAATATATTCAAAGCTTGATGCAAACCTATCCTCATCACTACATTCATTCTCAGAGTCCGAAAAAGTGACCTTTTTGGCACTTTCTATAGGATTCGAGTTTCCCTCATTTCCTGATTGTTTATTTCGTCTATTGTAGCGCCTTCTTTTGTTTCTATTTTTATTACTCTTATTTCTGGGTGTCTGGTTGTCATCCTCTTCTTGGTTAAACCAAGATTTATTTCTCTGTTTGCGTCTCCAAACATATACAGTACCCAGAGAATAATCCTTTTGATCCCTAATAAATTTTGTGTGTTTTGTCTGTATAACCAATTTTTTAGATTCTTCTATAGTGTTTTTGAAAATCTGTTCAAATTTAGCGTAAATATCACAATTAGAAAATTTTGACATTTCATTCTCAATATTGTTAATCTTACTTTTAACGTCACACAACAATGTATCCTTGTATTCAATTAGTAAAGATATCAATGTTAGAGAACAATCAGAAAGTGCTTGATTCCATCTAGCTATAAACAATTCATCTTTAACATCATATGTGGGAAATTTATTTAGCCTAAGGCCTCTCGGCACCATCTTTAATGCCAAATACTTTGATAGAATCCACTTATCCCATTTTAATTTTTGCTCTTTTAGTTTAAGGTACTCATAGTCCTGAAATAAATCCCCCAATTTTATATTGGGAGAATCACAATTAAAGACATCTTCCAGGTTTAGACAGTCCAGATTATCTTCATCTATGTCCTTAAATGAATATGTATTTTCCATGGTGTATTGGTCAAACACAATTAAAGGGACTTCATGCACACTCTATAGCTATAATGAGAGCTTATACTGTGGGTGCAAGTGCTAACAAATGTAGTTACAGTCCATGGGAAAGACGTATACCAAAATGAAATGTCCTTTAAACAAATCTTCTCCTTTATCCAGTTATTATTCATAAAAAGACACCAATGAGGGGAATTCAATAAACAAAATAGACTGGCGAACCAGTCTTGGGAACGTGGTGTCTGTATTAATTTTAGCAAAATATATGTATTGCTAATGGTACTATTGTAGCCGGAGTAGTTCATAAATCACAAAAGTTAATAGAAGCCATAATGCAGGGGTCCGCTCTGCGTGTTTGTACCCATAGCCGGCAATCTGTGATTCTAAATATGAAATCAAAAACCAGCAATACCAGTGCGCTTAAATAAATAAAAACTTAGCTGTTTAGGAACTAGCGGTATGCTCACTCACCCACCAAAGATGAAAAAGTGAAGAGTCTCCAATCGGTGTCAAGCTGTAGTTGGAATAAGCCGGTATCCTATGGTAGCTTACATGCACAGACCGCAAAAAGCCTTTCTTCCTGTGCTGGCTCCGTGTGGCGTACCACGTGGTCAGGACCTGGCCAATCCACTTACTCTTGGTGACGTCACCGTCAGCTGGGGACTTGGTAACCAATCAAACGGTGCAGTCCTTCTCCATATTGAGCAACTTGTATTCAATTCACAAGATGATATCCTCGATGACGTCACCTTCAGCCGAGGGACTCTGTGTCCAATCAGATGGTATGGTCCCGTCGTTTGAAAACTTCTTGCTTTTAAAAGTTATATGTTCGTATATTGAAGGCACTCTTAGTATAATGGGGGTGGGTGATACAATACCGCTGTTCACAGCCAAATGATATTCTGGGCGCAAATCCTGAAGGAGATAATTGCTTGGTATCCCATAAACTTGGAAAGTTCTTGTTCTGGGCAAGAAAAGTGGATTCCCCACAATCCACAAAATATGAAACAAAAAAGTATATCCAGAACAAGAAAGTGAAAATCAGTTGTAGCTTTATTCTTTAAAATTGTATGATGACCACATACAGCAACACAGGGTTAGTGAAGACAAAACTTCTGACCGGTTTCGGTCGTATTGACCGTAATCATAGAATAACACCTGTTGGGAGGTGCACCCTTTTAAGTCTAACACTATATGTTGATTGGTTAAAAACAACAAGACTTCAAAATTTAACCCTATACATATCATAATGACATTCTGTGTAAATATTTAACATTTAGTGAGTGAACGAACAAATAGATGAAGATTAATAATACAAATAATACAAATAAAAATAGATCTCAAATATTATAGACTTATATGTATATTATGTATATTTGGGATGCCAATGACTTTGGAAATTCAACAGAGTAGAGCAAGAAAACACATCATGCAAGATTTGGACACCTTAAATAAAATAAGATAAAATAAAATAACTACATCTTAGGTGCATATACATGTATGCATACATGCACACGCACATCAGTGCATGTACATGCATAAACACAAACATGCACTCGCTTTTATTCCCTTCTCTGTGCATATACCTGCATGGGACAGCAATCAAAGTAAATATCTAATCTACACATAAGATGCTTGTTATGTGCATAATAAAAATTATTATTAAACCCAATTTAAACTTTGGTTAATAAGACATATTATAATATATTATAATATATTAGAATTTGTTGAGCTACTGAATATCAATGAGGTGGGAATACAGTTCACATGTGAGTGGCAGAAAGAAACAGTTAATTTCCTGGATGTTACCCTTATTGGAGATATCCAGGAAGGCAGGGTCAACTCAGCTCTCTATCGGAAACCTATCTCAGGAAACAATCTCCTTCATGCCCGCAGTTGCCATCCACGGCACGTCTTCAAAGGAATTGCCAAAAGTCAGTTCCTGCGGGCAAGAAGGAATTGTACGAAAGAAGATGCTTTCCAGAGGGAGAGCAGAGATCTGAAATCAAGAATGCTTAAGAGAGGTTATCCCAGCAAAGTAATTGATAAGGCCTTTTTTGAAATTAAAGATGGAATGGAGACGCACGAGTCAAAAAAACAAACAAAAAAACAACACCAGTGTGACACAAAAAAACAATTGAGATTCATTACGTCATATTCTAATCAATATGATGATGTATGTCGAATTATTAGAAATAACTTACCCATTCTTATGGGAGACAAACAACTAAAAGATGAAGTAAAACAAGGGTGCATGTTTGTACCAAAACGAAATGTGACAATAGGGAATATTTTGGCTCCCAGTATGTTACAAACAACAGGCACCTCCGGCTCATCTTGGTTAAAACATAATGGCACCTTTAAATGTGGAAGAAAAGTATGCACCTCCTGTGATCATATTAATATTTCTCCCACATTTAAATCCCATATAACAGGTGAGGAATTTCAAACTAGGGGATGCATAAATTGTAGGAGCAAATATGTCATTTACATCATAGAATGCACCCAATGTAGGAGGCAATATACAGGTAGGACTACTAGGGAGGTAGGCAAACGCATAAGGGAACACTTGTCTTATATCTCTAGCAAAAAAACATGTTCAGCTCTATCCACTCATTTTATTGAATTTCATAATCAGGATGTCACAACTTTCAAATGGCAGGCCATCGAACAAATTGGCACACCACCAAGAGGTGGAGATAAATTGTCCATCCTAAGCAAACAAGAAATCTATTGGATTTTTAAAACAAAGTGTCTTTTGCCTAATGGGTACAACTCAGAGTATGATGTTATTAACTACTGGCAAAAATAAACCATCATGCTAAATTACCGTCCATTATTTTCTCTCCACTGCAGTTAGGTTGCTTTACTTATTGCAGTAAAGGAAATTAAAATATGGCTAGTTATAAGACACTCAAGTTAAACTACATATACTTGATTAATTTTGAGTCTCCCACTGATTGTGAATCTTATACAAGTATTGCTTCTTTGCATGGGATATTATAATATGTCTTATTAACCAAAGTTTAAATTGGGTTTAATAATAATTTTTATTATGCACATAACAAGCATCTTATGTGTAGATTAGATATTTACTTTGATTGCTGTCCCATGCAGGTATATGCACAGAGAAGGGAATAAAAGCGAGTGCATGTTTGTGTTTATGCATGTACATGCACTGATGTGCGTGTGCATGTATGCATACATGTATATGCACCTAAGATGTAGTTATTTTATTTTATCTTATTTTATTTAAGGTGTCCAAATCTTGCATGATGTGTTTTCTTGCTCTACTCTGTTGAATTTCCAAAGTCATTGGCATCCCAAATATACATAATATACATATAAGTCTATAATATTTGAGATCTATTTTTATTTGTATTATTTGTATTATTAATCTTCATCTATTTGTTCGTTCACTCACTAAATGTTAAATATTTACACAGAATGTCATTATGATATGTATAGGGTTAAATTTTGAAGTCTTGTTGTTTTTAACCAATCAACATATAGTGTTAGACTTAAAAGGGTGCACCTCCCAACAGGTGTTATTCTATGATTACGGTCAATACGACCGAAACCGGTCAGAAGTTTTGTCTTCACTAACCCTGTGTTGCTGTATGTGGTCATCATACAATTTTAAAGAATAAAGCTACAACTGATTTTCACTTTCTTGTTCTGGATATACTTTTTTGTTTCATATTTTGTGGATTGTGGGGAATCCACTTTTCTTGCCCAGAACAAGAACTTTCCAAGTTTATGGGATACCAAGCAATTATCTCCTTCAGGATTTGCGCCCAGAATATCATTTGGCTGTGAACAGCGGTATTGTATCACCCACCCCCATTATACTAAGAGTGCCTTCAATATACGAACATATAACTTTTAAAAGCAAGAAGTTTTCAAACGACGGGACCATACCATCTGATTGGACACAGAGTCCCTCGGCTGAAGGTGACGTCATCGAGGATATCATCTTGTGAATTGAATACAAGTTGCTCAATATGGAGAAGGACTGCACCGTTTGATTGGTTACCAAGTCCCCAGCTGACGGTGACGTCACCAAGAGTAAGTGGATTGGCCAGGTCCTGACCACGTGGTACGCCACACGGAGCCAGCACAGGAAGAAAGGCTTTTTGCGGTCTGTGCATGTAAGCTACCATAGGATACCGGCTTATTCCAACTACAGCTTGACACCGATTGGAGACTCTTCACTTTTTCATCTTTGGTGGGTGAGTGAGCATACCGCTAGTTCCTAAACAGCTAAGTTTTTATTTATTTAAGCGCACTGGTATTGCTGGTTTTTGATTTCATATTTAGAATCACAGATTGCCGGCTATGGGTACAAACACGCAGAGCGGACCCCTGCATTATGGCTTCTATTAACTTTTGTGATTTATGAACTACTCCGGCTACAATAGTACCATTAGCAATACATATATTTTGCTAAAATTCATACAGACACCACGTTCCCAAGACTGGTTCGCCAGTCTATTTTGTTTATTGAATTCCCCTCATTGGTGTCTTTTTATGAATAATAACTGGATAAAGGAGAAGATTTGTTTAAAGGACATTTCATTTTGGTATACGTCTTTCCCATGGACTGTAACTACATTTGTTAGCACTTGCACCCACAGTATAAGCTCTCATTATAGCTATAGAGTGTGCATGAAGTCCCTTTAATTGTGTTTGACCAATACACCATGGAAAATACATATTCATTTAAGGACATAGATGAAGATAATCTGGACTGTCTAAACCTGGAAGATGTCTTTAATTGTGATTCTCCCAATATAAAATTGGGGGATTTATTTCAGGACTATGAGTACCTTAAACTAAAAGAGCAAAAATTAAAATGGGATAAGTGGATTCTATCAAAGTATTTGGCATTAAAGATGGTGCCGAGAGGCCTTAGGCTAAATAAATTTCCCACATATGATGTTAAAGATGAATTGTTTATAGCTAGATGGAATCAAGCACTTTCTGATTGTTCTCTAACATTGATATCTTTACTAATTGAATACAAGGATACATTGTTGTGTGACGTTAAAAGTAAGATTAACAATATTGAGAATGAAATGTCAAAATTTTCTAATTGTGATATTTACGCTAAATTTGAACAGATTTTCAAAAACACTATAGAAGAATCTAAAAAATTGGTTATACAGACAAAACACACAAAATTTATTAGGGATCAAAAGGATTATTCTCTGGGTACTGTATATGTTTGGAGACGCAAACAGAGAAATAAATCTTGGTTTAACCAAGAAGAGGATGACAACCAGACACCCAGAAATAAGAGTAATAAAAATAGAAACAAAAGAAGGCGCTACAATAGACGAAATAAACAATCAGGAAATGAGGGAAACTCGAATCCTATAGAAAGTGCCAAAAAGGTCACTTTTTCGGACTCTGAGAATGAATGTAGTGATGAGGATAGGTTTGCATCAAGCTTTGAATATATTTCAGGGGATGATGCAAATTCTAGTAATGAAAGAGATGAGATCCCAGACATGCCAGCAGCAATATGTGTACCAACCACCACACAAAAAGGTATTCTTAAAGGACACTCAGATCAAGGGACTAGACCAAAAACTAATGGCACCACTAGTAACCAAATACAAATACATAAATCCACTCCTCAGGTTTTTTGCGAGGACCCCAAACAATTCCAGGGAGGGGGAAACAGGGAAGTTATAGATCCAGTAAAGACAAAGAAAGGACAGACAGAACAGAAAAGATATACTTTGAGAGGGAAAAATGCCAAAGTGAAGAAATACCAATAAACATGGTTATTAATATTTCCAACTATACACTATCTGATTTGGAAATTAGAGTACTTAATTTAGGCCTTGGTTTTGTTCCATCAAGAAAATTCAATCTTTTTCAAACTATACTTGATCTCAATAAACTAATTAGGGAATTAACTTTAATTAAGTTCTTTAAAACGAATAATGAGTCCAATGTTGGTAATTTGGTTCTTCCTCAGCAACAAATTGCATTAAACCCACAACTTTCTTTTGCTGATACCTGTACTCTTATTGATCTAGAAGATCTAAGTAGTATTAATCAAAGGGATGAGGCATTACAAGCTAGTGGGGTTGGATCTAAAATGAAGAACAAATCTAATTTTTACCCTACTAAAACTAGAGGTAAAATACTAGAAGTTTTCCATGAAAGAGTGGTAGATGACTTAACAGACCTATCTAACTCTGTAAACAGGAATGCTTCTAACTTGACCATAAAAGAAAGAGAAGCATTGTTAAAGCTACAAAACAACAAAGATATTGTGATCAGGCAGTCAGATAAAGGCGGGAGCGTGGTTGTAATGGATCAGTCACATTATGTGGCCGAGGCCATGAGGCAACTTAATGACAGTGACACCTATATGGTTTTGTCTAATAATCCTACCAAACAGTACACTAGAGAATTGTCTCTTCTTTTGGATGAGGTGGTGGAGGAGGGTCTCATGGATCAGGAAACAGCCAATTTTTGTCTGGTTGCTGATCCTGTGACGCCCATCTTCCACCACCTCCCAAAAGTACATAAGAGTCTTATCAATATCAAGGGGAGACCCATAGTGGCAGGTATTGGCTCTCTTTTAGAGCCATTGTCTAAATGGGTTGATGATCTGTTACAACCCATGGTGACTCTATTACCAAGTTACATTCGTGATACATCACATGCCTTACAGAGGTTGGAGCCAGTGGTTTGGAGGGAGGAGTACAGTTGGTTGACAATTGATGTCGTATCACTGTACTCCTCGATTCCCCATTCACAGGGTCTCCAAGCTATCGAATTCTATTTGAACCTTTTCTCTGATTTATCATTTGAATCTAAAATTTTGGTAGTCAGGGTTGTGAAATTTTTATTGGAACATAATTTTTTTTATGTTTCAAGGACGCTACTACCTCCAGAGACGTGGCACCGCTATGGGGGCAAAATTTGCCCCCTCATATGCCAACCTTTTTATGGGTTGGTGGGAGCGGTGCCATGTCTATGGAGGTAGTACCTCTGGATTTAATCACATTGTTTTGTACATCCGCTTCATTGATGATTTGCTTATTGTTTGGTCCTCGGACCAACAATCGGCAAAAGAATTTGTTGAGCTACTGAATATCAATGAGGTGGGAATACAGTTCACATGTGAGTGGCAGAAAGAAACAGTTAATTTCCTGGATGTTACCCTTATTGGAGATATCCAGGAAGGCAGGGTCAACTCAGCTCTCTATCGGAAACCTATCTCAGGAAACAATCTCCTTCATGCCCGCAGTTGCCATCCACGGCACGTCTTCAAAGGAATTGCCAAAAGTCAGTTCCTGCGGGCAAGAAGGAATTGTACGAAAGAAGATGCTTTCCAGAGGGAGAGCAGAGATCTGAAATCAAGAATGCTTAAGAGAGGTTATCCCAGCAAAGTAATTGATAAGGCCTTTTTTGAAATTAAAGATGGAATGGAGACGCACGAGTCAAAAAAACAAACAAAAAAACAACACCAGTGTGACACAAAAAAACAATTGAGATTCATTACGTCATATTCTAATCAATATGATGATGTATGTCGAATTATTAGAAATAACTTACCCATTCTTATGGGAGACAAACAACTAAAAGATGAAGTAAAACAAGGGTGCATGTTTGTACCAAAACGAAATGTGACAATAGGGAATATTTTGGCTCCCAGTATGTTACAAACAACAGGCACCTCCGGCTCATCTTGGTTAAAACATAATGGCACCTTTAAATGTGGAAGAAAAGTATGCACCTCCTGTGATCATATTAATATTTCTCCCACATTTAAATCCCATATAACAGGTGAGGAATTTCAAACTAGGGGATGCATAAATTGTAGGAGCAAATATGTCATTTACATCATAGAATGCACCCAATGTAGGAGGCAATATACAGGTAGGACTACTAGGGAGGTAGGCAAACGCATAAGGGAACACTTGTCTTATATCTCTAGCAAAAAAACATGTTCAGCTCTATCCACTCATTTTATTGAATTTCATAATCAGGATGTCACAACTTTCAAATGGCAGGCCATCGAACAAATTGGCACACCACCAAGAGGTGGAGATAAATTGTCCATCCTAAGCAAACAAGAAATCTATTGGATTTTTAAAACAAAGTGTCTTTTGCCTAATGGGTACAACTCAGAGTATGATGTTATTAACTACTGGCAAAAATAAACCATCATGCTAAATTACCGTCCATTATTTTCTCTCCACTGCAGTTAGGTTGCTTTACTTATTGCAGTAAAGGAAATTAAAATATGGCTAGTTATAAGACACTCAAGTTAAACTACATATACTTGATTAATTTTGAGTCTCCCACTGATTGTGAATCTTATACAAGTATTGCTTCTTTGCATGGGATATTATAATATGTCTTATTAACCAAAGTTTAAATTGGGTTTAATAATAATTTTTATTATGCACATAACAAGCATCTTATGTGTAGATTAGATATTTACTTTGATTGCTGTCCCATGCAGGTATATGCACAGAGAAGGGAATAAAAGCGAGTGCATGTTTGTGTTTATGCATGTACATGCACTGATGTGCGTGTGCATGTATGCATACATGTATATGCACCTAAGATGTAGTTATTTTATTTTATCTTATTTTATTTAAGGTGTCCAAATCTTGCATGATGTGTTTTCTTGCTCTACTCTGTTGAATTTCCAAAGTCATTGGCATCCCAAATATACATAATATACATATAAGTCTATAATATTTGAGATCTATTTTTATTTGTATTATTTGTATTATTAATCTTCATCTATTTGTTCGTTCACTCACTAAATGTTAAATATTTACACAGAATGTCATTATGATATGTATAGGGTTAAATTTTGAAGTCTTGTTGTTTTTAACCAATCAACATATAGTGTTAGACTTAAAAGGGTGCACCTCCCAACAGGTGTTATTCTATGATTACGGTCAATACGACCGAAACCGGTCAGAAGTTTTGTCTTCACTAACCCTGTGTTGCTGTATGTGGTCATCATACAATTTTAAAGAATAAAGCTACAACTGATTTTCACTTTCTTGTTCTGGATATACTTTTTTGTTTCATATTTTGTGGATTGTGGGGAATCCACTTTTCTTGCCCAGAACAAGAACTTTCCAAGTTTATGGGATACCAAGCAATTATCTCCTTCAGGATTTGCGCCCAGAATATCATTTGGCTGTGAACAGCGGTATTGTATCACCCACCCCCATTATACTAAGAGTGCCTTCAATATACGAACATATAACTTTTAAAAGCAAGAAGTTTTCAAACGACGGGACCATACCATCTGATTGGACACAGAGTCCCTCGGCTGAAGGTGACGTCATCGAGGATATCATCTTGTGAATTGAATACAAGTTGCTCAATATGGAGAAGGACTGCACCGTTTGATTGGTTACCAAGTCCCCAGCTGACGGTGACGTCACCAAGAGTAAGTGGATTGGCCAGGTCCTGACCACGTGGTACGCCACACGGAGCCAGCACAGGAAGAAAGGCTTTTTGCGGTCTGTGCATGTAAGCTACCATAGGATACCGGCTTATTCCAACTACAGCTTGACACCGATTGGAGACTCTTCACTTTTTCATCTTTGGTGGGTGAGTGAGCATACCGCTAGTTCCTAAACAGCTAAGTTTTTATTTATTTAAGCGCACTGGTATTGCTGGTTTTTGATTTCATATTTAGAATCACAGATTGCCGGCTATGGGTACAAACACGCAGAGCGGACCCCTGCATTATGGCTTCTATTAACTTTTGTGATTTATGAACTACTCCGGCTACAATAGTACCATTAGCAATACATATATTTTGCTAAAATTCATACAGACACCACGTTCCCAAGACTGGTTCGCCAGTCTATTTTGTTTAATATTTTTCTTATGTTTGTAAATATTTTTTTATTTTTTGTAACTTAGTTCTTTTTTATTTTTTGTACTTTAGCTAGTTTATTTAATTGTGTTTATTTGTAGGAATTGTGTTTAATTAATTTATTGATAGTGTAGTGTTAGGTTAATTGTAGGTAATTGTAGGTAGTTTATTTAATTATTTTATTGATAGGGTAGTGTTAGGTTTAATTATATCTTAGGTTAGGATTTATTTTACAGGTAAATTTGTTATTATTTTAACTAGGTAACTATTAAATAGTTCTTAACTATTTAATAGCTATTGTACCTGGTTAAAATAATTACAAAGTTGCCTGTAAAATAAATATTAATCCTAAAATAGCTATAATATAATTATAATTTATATTGTAGCTATATTAGGATTTATTTTACAGGTAAGTATTTAGCTTTAAATAGGAATAATTTATTTAATAAGAGTTAATTTATTTTGTTAGATGTAAATTATATTTAAGTTAGGGGGGTGTTAGTGTTAGGGTTAGACTTAGCTTTAGGGGTTAATACATTTATTAGAATAGCGGTGAGCTCCGCTCGGCAGATTAGGGGTTAATAATTGAAGGTAGGTGTCGGCGATGTTAGGGAGGGCAGATTAGGGGTTAATACTATTTATGATAGGGTTAGTGAGGCGGATTAGGGGTTAATAACTTTATTATAGTAGCGCTCAGGTCCGCTAGGCAGATTAGGGGTTAATAAGTGTAGGCAGGTGTCGGCGACGTTGAGGGGGGCAGATTAGGGGTTAATAAATATAATATAGGAGTCGGCGGTGTTAGGGGTAGCAGATTAGGGGTACATAGGGATAACGTAGGTGGCGGCGCTTTGCGGTCGGAAGATTAGGGGTTAATTATTTTAAGTAGCTGGCGGCGACATTGTGGGGGGCAGGTTAGGGGTTAATAAATGTAATACAGGGGTCGGCGGGGTTAGGGGCAGCAGATTAGGGGTACATAAGTATAACGTAGGTGGCGGTCGGCAGATTAGGGGTTAAAAATTTTAATCGAGTGGCGGCGATGTGGGGGGAGCTCGGTTTAGGGGTACATAGGTAGTTTATGGGTGTTAGTGTACTTTAGGGTACAGTAGTTAAGAGCTTTATGAACCGGCGTTAGCCAGAAAGCTCTTAACTCCTGCTATTTTCAGGCGGCTGGAGTTTTGTCGTTAGAGCTCTAACGCTCACTTCAGAAACGACTCTAAATACCAGCGTTAGAAAGATCCCATTGAAAACATAGGATACGCAAATGGCGTAGGGGGATCTGCGGTATGGAAAAGTTGCGGCTGAAAAGTGAGCGTTAGACCCTTTAATCAATGACTCCAAATACCAGCGGGCGGCCAAAACCAGCGTTAGGAGCCTCTAACGCTGGTTTTGACGGCTACCGCCGAACTCCAAATCTAGGCCTAAGAAAATTAACCATCCTAAAACCAAAAGAGAAGTGGTAGTTTAAAAAATGTTTAAGTCTATTTGCCAAAACCTTGCTGTTAGGGAGATATGGAGATCTTTGAACTCAGATTTCATATAATTCACATGCTGTTCTAAAAGATTCAAATCACTATCAAGAATTTACCTTTTTTTAGCAGATGATAATATTCTTAAACTAGAAGTAAAAACTGATATTCACCCTATTTGTATTTCAGATCACGCCCCAATACAGCTCTCCATTTCATTTAAAACCCATCGTCATCGATTTTCTCATTTTTATTTCCCTAAATTTTTATTTAACAACATGAGATTCAAAAACTGATTATCAGATAAATATAACGAATATGCAAGTTTTAACAAAGACTATCTAAATAAACCCCACATATTTTGGAAACTGCAAAAGCAGTACTCAGAGAGGAAATCCTGGCTTATAATGTCGCAATGAAACAAAAGCATAGGAGTAGAGAAAAAGAAATTGTGAATTTCCTAATTAACTCATATAATCGATTTCTAATGAATAGGTTATCTGAAAATTGGTCTTATATAACGGCGATAAAAGAAAGAGACACCTTTTTAATACACAACACCAATCTTATGGCTAGATTTAGAGTTTTGTCGGTAACGACCCGCGTAGCTAACGCTGGGTTTTTTCCCCCCGCACCTTTTAAATACCGCTGGTATTTAGAGTTCACAGAAAGGCTGCGTTAGGCTCCAAAAAGGGAGCGTATAGCATATTTACTGCCACTGCAACTCTCAATACCAGCGGTGCTTACGGACGCGGCCAGCTTAAAGAAACGTGCTCGTGCACGATTTCCCCATAGGAAACAATGGGGCCGTTTGAGCTGAAAAAAAACCTAACACCTGCAAAAAAGCAGCGTTCAGCTCCTAACGCAGCCCCATTGTTTCCTATAGGGAAACACTTTCTAAGTCTACACCTAACACCCTAACATGAACCCCGAGTCTAAAGACCCCTAACCTTACACTCATTAACCCCTAATCTGCTGCCCCCGCTATCGCTGACCCCTGCATATTTTTTTAACCCCTAATCTGCCCACATTATCCCTATGTACCCCTAATCTGCTGCCCCTAACACCGCCGACCCCTATATTATATTTATTAACCCCTAATCTGTTGCCCCCAACATCGCCGCCACCTACCTACAATTATTAACCCCTAATCTGCCCACCGGACCTCATCGCTACTATAATAAAGTTATTAACCCCTAATCCGCCTCACTCCCGCCTCAATAACCCTATAGTAAATAGTATTAACCCCTAATCTGCCGACCGGACCTCACCGCTACTCTAATAAATTTATTAACCCCTAAAGCTAAGTCTAACCCTAACACTAACACCCCCCTAAGTTAAATATAATTTTTATCTAACAAAATAAATTAACTCTTATTAAATAAATTATTCCTATTTAAAGCTAAATACTTACCTGTAAAATAAACCATAATATAGCTACAATATAAATAATAATTATATTGTAGCTATTTTAGGATTAATATTTATTTTACAGGCAACTTTGTATTTATTTTAACCAGGTACAATAGCTATTAAATAGTTAATAACTATTTAATAGCTACTTAGTTAAAATAATTACAAAATTACCTGTAAAATAAATCCTAACCTAAGTTACAATTAAACCTAACACTACACTATCAATAAATAAATTAAATAAAATACCTACAATTATCTACAATTAAACCTAACACTACACTATCAATAAATAAATTAAATACAAATACCTACAAATAAATACAAATAAATACACTAACTAAAGTACAAAAAATAAAAAAAGAACTAAGTTACAAAAAATAAAAAAACAATTTACAAACATTAGAAAAAGATTGCAACAATTTTAAGCTAATTACACCTACTCTAAGCCCCCTAATAAAATAACAAAGCCCCCCAAAATAAAAAAATTCCCTACCCTATTCTAAAATAAAAATAGAAAAGCTCTTTTACCTTACCAGCCCTTAAAAGGGCCTTTTGCGGGGCATGCCCCAAAGAATTCTGCTCTTTTGCCTGAAAAAAAACATACAATACCCCCCCAACATTACAACCCACCACTCACATACCCCTAATCTAACCCAAACCCCCCTTAAATAAACCTAACACTACCCCCCTGAAGATCATCCTACCTTATCTTCACCACGCCGGGTATCACCGATCGGTCCAGAAGAGCCTCCAAAGTCTTCATCCAAGTCCAAGCAGGGGCTGAAGAGATCCATCATCGGGCTGAAGAGGTCCATCATCGGGCTGAAGAGGTCCATCATTGGGCTGAAGTCTTGATCCAAGCGGCGGCTGAAGAGGTCCATCATTGGGCAGAAGTCTTCATCCTATCCGGGCAGAAGAGGACATCCGGACCGGTAGACATCTTCATCCAAGCCGCATCTTCTATCTTCATCCATCCGGAGCGGAGCGGAGCCATCTTCTTCCAGCTGACGCGGATCCATCCTCTTCTACCGACGCCTACTCGCCGAATAACGGTTCCTTTAAATGACGTCATCCAAGATGGCGTCCCTTGAATTCCGATTGGCTGATAGGATTCTATCAGCCAATCGGAATTAAGGTAGGAAAATCAGATTGAGCTTGCATTCTATTGGCTGTTCCGATCAGCCAATAGAATGCGAGCTCAATCTGATTGGCTGATTGGATCAGCCAATCGGATTGAACTTGAATCAGCCAATCAGAATTTTCCTACCTTAATTCCGATTGGCTGATAGAATCCTATCAGCCAATCGGAATTCGAGGGACGCCATCTTGGATGATGTCATTTAAAGGAACCGTCATTCGGCGAGTAGGCGTTGGTAGAAGAGGATGGATCCGCGTCAGCTGGAAGAAGATGGCTCCGCTCCGGATGGATGAAGATAGAAGATGCGGTTGTCTACCGGTCCGGATGTCCTCTTCTGCCCGGATAGGATGAAGACTTATGCCTGATGATGGACCTCTTCAGCCGCCGCTTGGATAAAGACTTCAGCCCGATGATGGACCTCTTCAGCCCGATGATGGACCTCTTCAGCCCGATGATGGATCTCTTCAGCCCCCGCTTGGGCTTGGATGAAGACTTCGGACCCTCTTCTGGACCGATCAGTGATACCTGGCGTGGTGAAGATAAGGTAGGAAGATCTTCAGGGGCTTAGTGTTAGGTTTATTTAAGGGGGGTTTGGGTTAGATTAGGGGTATGTGGGTGGTGGGTTTTTTTTCAGGCAAAAGAGCAGAATTCTTTGGGGCATGCCCCGCAAAAGGCCCTTTTAAGGGCTGGTAAGGTAAAAGTGCTTTTCTATTTTTATTTTAGAAAAGGGTAGGGAATTTTTTTATTTATGGGGGCTTTGTTATTTTATTAGGGGGGTTAGAGTAGGTGCAATAAGCTTAAAATTGTTGTAATATTTTTCTAATGTTTGTAAATTATTTTTTTATTTTTTGTAACTTAGTTCTTTTTTATTTTTTGTACTTTAGTTAGTTTATTTAATTGGATTTATTTGTAGGTATTTTATTTAATTAATTTATTGATAGTGTAGTGTTAGGTTTAATTGTAGATAATTGTAGGTATTTTATTTAATTAATTTATTGATAGTGTAGTGTTAGGTTTAATTGTAACTTAGGTTAGGATTTATTTTACAGGTAATTTTTAATTATTTTAACTAGGTAGCTATTAAATAGTTATCAACTATTTAATAGCTATTGTACCTGGTTAAACTAAATACAAAGTTACCTGTAAAATAAATATTAATCCTAAAATAGCTACAATATAATTATAATTTATATTGTACCTATAATAGGGTTTATTTTACAGGTAAGTATTTAGCTTTAAATAGGAATAATTTATTTAATAAGATTTATTTTATTTTGTTAGATTTAAATTATATTTAACTTAGGGGGTGTTAGGGTTAGGGTTAGACTTAGCTTTAGGGGTTAATAAATTTATTAGAGTAGCGGTGAGGTCCGGTCGGCAGATTAGGGGTTAATACTTAAAGTTAGGTGTCGGTGATGTTAGGGAGGGCAGATTAGGGGTTAATACTATTTATTATAGGGTTATTGAGGCGGGAGTGAGGCAGATTAGGGGTTAATAACTTTATTATAGTAGCGGTGAGGTCCGGTGGGCAGATTAGGGGTTAATAATTGTAGGTAAGTAGCGGCGACGTTGGGGGGGCAGATTAGGGGTTAATAAATATAATATAGGGGTCGGCGGTGTTAGGGGCAGCAGATTAGGGGTACATAGGGAAAACGTAGGTAGCGGCGGTGTGCGGTCAGCAGATTAGGGGTTAAAAAAATTTATTAGAGTGGCGGCGATGTGGGGGGGCCTCGGTTTAGGGGTACATAGGTAGTTTATGGGTGTTAGTGTACTTTAGAGCACAGTAGTTAAGAGCTTTATGAACTGGCGTTAGCCCAGAAAGCTCTTAACTCCTGGCTTTTTGCTGCGGCTGGAGTTTTGTCGTTAGATTTTTAACGCTCACTTCAGCCAAGACTCTAAATACCAGCATTAGAAAGATCCCATTGAAAAGATAGGATACGCAATTGGCGTAGGGGGATCTGCGGTATGGAAAAGTCGCGGCTGCAAAGTGAGCGTTAGACCCTTTACTGACTGACTCTAAATACCAGCGGTAGCCCAAAACCAGCGCTGGTTTTGACGGCTAACGCCAAACTCTAAATCTAGCCGTTAATGATTTAAAAAAACAGGCAAAATTTCATAAACATGGAAATAAAGCGGGGAAATTATTGGCCAATCTGGTCAAAAATGTTAATAGACCAACTATTGTAGATTGACTACAGGATGAGAAGGTGGTTGTAACATCCCCTGATGAGGTGCTACAGGTCTTTACTAACTATTTTAAGGAACTATATGCTTTTAAACTATCCATTTCGAAACAGAAAGACGAATTTTGGAATAAAATTACTACTCCATCTCTATCAGCAGAGCTGGTATCTATTGTTAAGTCTCCCATTACCGAGGTGGAAATTTCAAAAGCCATACAGGCATTGCAATTAATCAAAGCCTCTGTCCCTGATGCTATTCCAAACTAATTTTATAAAATCTTGTCTCCGCTCATTACTCCCCATTTAAATAAACTTTTCAATTATTTCTACACTGAGAATAATTCAATCCAGCCCAATTTTACGGATCTACTACAATTCTTATCTTAAAACCAAAGATCCCGCCAAGAAAGAATCATACAGACCAATAGCATTGCTAAACACGGATTATAAAATTCTCACTTTAATTCTTCTTGCCCAAAGATTACAGACGGTCCTATCTCATATCATCCATAAAGATCAGGCAGGCTTAATGCATAGGCGCAACTCAGCATCTAAAATTAGGGAAGTTTTACTCATTATTGACTATTTTCATGCTCTAAATAATCAACCCCTAAATGAAAAGTCTGACTCCCCAGATCTTGCAATTATCTCAATCGATGCTGAAAAGATTTTTGATTCAGTCCACTATGAACATCTAAAAGCATCCCTGTCAAAATTTGATTTTAAAGAAAACAATCGGCTAGATTACAAGTTTTGCGTTATGGGTGAAAAAGCAGCGTTATGGCTCTTTTTCTTTTTTTTTTTTTTAAAGAATTTGTTTATTATCCAACCAAGTACAGAGAAATAAATTAAGCACAATTGCTTTACCATTGCACCACGCAGGGTATATCATAAACTAATACAGTATCTCATTGAAAAAAGGAACAGAGAGCTATAATAAAAATCATGGATTAATAACAACCATCATAGTAAACCTAGAAATAAAAGAAATAACAGTATACTTGTTGGAGCTTTTAAAATTAAATTGGTAAGTAACTAAAAAGAAAGAAAAGAGAGAAAAAAAATAAAAATAATAAAAAATGAGTGCACCTCTCTCTCTATTCCCTGACTCTCACCCCAGACCTTAGTAGTTGTTAGAACCAAAACATGGCCCTTGTAAGATACCAAAACTTTTACTTCTTATAAACTTTTCCCAAAAAACTTACGATATGCTTCTGAATAAGCCAAAGGAGCCAGGATTTGTTCCTGTATTTTACAGGGATATAGAGTAATTAACGGTTCCAGATTTTAAAGAATTCTTCAGCCCTGTCCTTAAAGTAAAAAAAAGTATTGTGTGATTCAAGAACTAATTGTTGAAGAAGCAGCTTACGAAAGTCGGAAAATCTCAAAGGAAGCAAATTCTTCGGCTTAACCGGTACTAAATTAGGATGAATAAGAAAAATGACATGATATGCTTCAATTTTAAAGCTATCTTGATAGAGCTTTCCATACCAATGATTAATTTTGCCCCAGAATTGAAGTATTTTTGGACAGTGAAAAAACTTATGTAAAATATCTGTGTTTATCAAACAACATTTAGGGCAATATTGTTTAATAGCTAGAGAAAATGTAGACAATCTAAAAGAAGTTAGATATGTGTTCTGTAATAATTTTGTATGTGATTCTTTCCAGCTAACTGGTATATTTAATTTTTCTAGTACTGCAAAACTATAATTAATATAGGAGGACTCAACATCAGGAAAATACTGTAACCAAAAAGTGACCAATTTGTTAAAAAGCATTTGTCCCTGTTTAGTAAGCATACTATTGTATAAAAGAGAAATTGTAAACTTGCCTACAGCAAACTTTTGGATACAGTCATTTAACTCAGACCACTGATAACCACCATCAAAGCCCCAGTCTTGGGATTTGATATAATGACGTACTTGAAAATACGCAAATAAACTTTGTCTAGGAAGTTCAAACCTATTTATTAAGTTATTAAAAGGAAGAATTTGACCTGAGGGAGAAAATAATTGCTGAATAAATTTGAGTCCTTTTTGGGCCCAAATCTGATATACTGAACAATGGGTTCCAGGTATAAACTCTGGATTCCCTTGGATCGGTGAAAAACTGAGGGTCTATAATCTATATCTAGTATTACAGCTTTTTTGCCAAGTAATAATGATGTTTTTAAATGATAATAGGTTGGATATATTTATGGGAAGTTTTAAAACTGAGGAGTGCAGTATAGCTTTTAAGGAAAAGGGAGATATAAGATTACTTTCCAACTCAACTGAAGATATTTTGTTTGACTCTGTAAGCCAGTCCAATGCTAAGGCAGACAGATTATATAATTTAATTTCAGGAAGAGCGAGTCCACCTTTCGCTTTTTTTTTTTAGAAAGCTTTGCTATTGGGATACATGCCCTACGCTCTTTCCACAAAAATAGTGAACATGCGGAGTAAAACTTGCGGACCTCTTTGTTGGGAATAAATAATGGCAAATTTTGAAATAAATAGAGTATACGAGGAAACAAAATGGTTTTGATTAAATTGACTAGAAGGGATAAAGGAAATGTGGCCCAATTCTTAAGGTTTAAAATAACTTTTTCAAATACTGGTGAAAAATTTAATTTATACCACATTTTTGGATTCTTATGAAGCATGATGCCTAGATATTTAATATTGTCTGAATTTTTAAAAGGATGATCAGTGTAGCTCTCCATAAGTTTTTGAATCCACAATAGTTCACTTTTCTGAAAATTGATCTTAGATCCCGAAAAGGAGCTAAAGAACATTAAGATATGTAGAATACTTGGAATAGATTTAGCTGAGTCTTCTAAGAAGATAAGCAAATCGTCCGCGTAAAGCGAAATTTTAACAGCCATTGTACCAACTCTTATTCCAACAAGTTCTTTACGTAACCGAATGGCCAATGATTCAATTGAAATGTTGAATAGCAAAGGGGACAGTGTGCATCCTTGTCGTGTGCCATGACCTAAAGAGATTTTTTCAGAGATATTAACATTTATAAGAAGCGAAGAATAAGGATTTTTGTAAATCTTAGCTATAAATTCAAAGCAATGTCCTTTGATACCAAAATGGTCTAAAAAGTACAGAAAGTGATCCCAAGATATTGAATCAAAAGCCTTCTCCGTGTCTACTGATAAAATGGCTCTGTCTTTACCTGATTTCTCATTCTTCTCTTTCTGGGTTGGGTTCTGGTTCCAAAAGTAATCTAATAAAATTTCAACTTTACAAAGATTAGAAGATACATCACGACCGTTCATAAAACATGTTTGGTCTATGTGGATTATTTTATGCAAGAAACTCTTAAGTCTGTTAGCAATAATAGAGAGAAGTATTTTGTAGTCCGCATTCAGAACCGATATAGGTCTGTTAGAGGCGGGCTGCTCAGGATCTTTCCCCTTTTTTGGGATTAACGTAATATTTGCTGCCGAGAAATGATTGGAGAGATTAGCGGCGGTTATGTAATAGTTGTCAAAAAGAACCTGCAGGAAATCACTAATCTCTTCAGAAAGAATTTTATAAAATTCTATTGGGAACCAGCCGCCTTATTCAATTTAGCATTTTTAATCGTCGGCAAAATTTCTTCTTTGGAAATTGGGGCATTAAGAGTTTCTAGCTCTAATAGAGAAAGTTGCGGGGTTATTAACTTAGCCAAAAACTGATCTCTGTTGATAGTATTTGTATCTTGTGCAGCATATAATTTCTGAAAATAGTTGAAAAAAAAAAGCTCTGATATCTTTGTTGTCAGAATATCTCGTTTGGTCATCCTTAATAGCAGATATAAAGTTTCTACTCTTATTATTCTTGGTGACTTGTGCCAAATATTTAGCAGAGTAGCCATAGTGACCTTTAAATCGATTCATGAGTTTAGACTCTGCCTCTAAACATTGTTGTTTAGAGTATATATCTCTTTCAGTTCTGCTATAGGAGTACTGTAACCAATTGCTCTGAGTAGGGTGGAGCTTATAACAGTTGAAAGAATTTTTAACTTGATTTGATAATTGTTTTTCTTTCATTAAACGTTTCTTTTTATAGTGGCACATATATGCTTTAGTTTGACCTCTAAGGACCACCTTAAAAGCTTCCCAAAATATTTCAGTTTTCCTGCCATTGCATTTTTAACCAGTAAATAAATTTACTATTGTTAGTTAGATACCGAAGAAATATGAAACTGAAGTTTTGAGTGTTCTCCCTTTGACCTGAATATATGACTAGTGAAATTATTGCATGGTCTGAAATAATGATGTCATGAATCGTGGGACTAAAGTTGGACAAAAGGAGCTGTTCTGATATTAAAATATAATCTATTCTAGAAAACGTAGCATGAGATTTGGACTTGCTTGAAAAAGAGGAGGTATCTGGAAATTTGATCCTCCAAATATCATTAAGTTTAAGGGATAGACAGAAATTTTTAAAGAATTTAGTTGCTTTATTATCTTGTCCTTTTTTAGGAAACATTCTATCAATTCTGGGGCAAAATACCATATTAAAATCACTTCCCAATATCAATTTAGAACTACAATATGGATATAGTTTCTTTTTAATTATGTCCCAGAAGAGCACTGAAAACTGATTTGGACCATAAACGTTACATAAAGTGTACACAAGACCTCTAATAGAAATATGTATTATTATGAACCTATTATTAGGGTCACATTCGGTATCAATAACTTGATATTCTAAATTCTTATTAAATAAGATTGCTGCACCACATTTACGACTCATACATGGAGTTGCAATTACTCTTCCTACCCATCATGACTTTAATTTAGGGAGTTCTATATCTTTAAAGGGCCATTATACACTCATTTTCTCTTTGCATAAATGTTTTGTAGATGATCTATTTATAAAGCCCATAAAGTTTATTTTTTTTTAAAAAATGTATAATTTTGCTTATTTTTAAATAACATTGCTCTGATTTTCAGACTCCTAACCAAGCCCCAAAGTTTTATTTTAATACCGTCAGCTACCTACTCCAGCTTGCTCCTGTTTGTGTAAAGGGTCTTTTCATATGCAAAAGAAGGGGGAGGGGGGAGTGTCTGATATTTCCCACTTGCAGTGGGATTTCCAACTACATTTTCAACAGAGCTAAACTGAAAGCTTCTAAGTACGTTTTTAAACCATTTTATACTGGATTTTTATATCAGTATCTGTGCATCTTATTCTTTATAGTAGTGTCTATTACATGCAGTTATATGAAAATGAGTGTATACTGTCCCTTTAAGATGTGTCTCTTGTAAGAACACAATGTCGGGAGAATGTTTACCTAACTGAGATGTAATCTGTTTACGCTTTATGGGAGACGTTATTCTGCCTACATTCCACGATAGAATCTTAAGTAATCCTGTCATGGTACCTTACTCAGGCAAATAAAATATAGAATAATATAGTAAAATAAAGGAGAAATCCAGGGCGGGTGGGGGCCAAGAGAGAGAGAAAGAGAGAGAGCGAGAGAGAGGAAAAACAGAAAGAAAGAAAAAAAAATCAAATTTAAAATAACCTGGGTAGAACTTGCATCTAACCAGTAACATTGGGTAAACATATATATCCCAAAAGTATTTCAAATCGAAACCCAGACAACCATAAAAAATGACCAGATTTAAATAGCACATTATGGACAAAGTAATTAATTCATATATCATAAGATTAGTAATTTACAGTTTCTCTTTAGTGAGAAAATCTCTGGCTTCTTTACTATTGTTAAGTGTACAAGTATTACCATTATTCTCCACTAGTATTTTAGCCGAATATATCATCCTCACTTTAGAGCCTTTATCAAACAATTGAGGAAAAAATGGAGACATCTACTTCCTTTTAATTTATGTTTCGTTTGAAAAATCTTGAAAAAGTAAAATCTTATGATTATCAATAGTTAAAGGTGCCTTTTTGTGATAATATTGGAAATATTCTAGTTAATCTTGGAAATTCAAACCTCTAAATATGAGTATCCTGTCTCAAGGGGAGCCATCTTGATTAAATCTTTTTGGGCCTACTCTGTGTACTATGGCTATGGGTAGTTTTTCTTTCGAGGAACCTAATATTTGTGGAAGGAGCTGAGAGGTAAAAAGTAATAAATCATCATAATCTGGGGTCGTCAGCATAATCTGGGGTCTCAGGAAGACCCACCAGTCTGATGTTTTTGCACCTGGCACGATCCTCAATCTCCTCCATTTTAGCTGTAAGCATTAGTATTTTGTTGTCATGTTTATTTACTAAGTCTTCCTGGGTATTAAACTGGTCTTCTATGTTAGAGATCCTGCCTTCAGCTTCCGCTAGCCTAGATGCAAACTGTTTTAAATCACTTGCTATAGCTGCTATTTCGGTTGTTATACCACCTAGTTCCTTTCTAATACTATCGAGCTGGGGGGAAAAAACTCTGACAACTGCATCATTAAAGAAGAATGGTCTGAGTGGTTACTTTGTGGTTCAGGAATATTCTCTGTACTATTATCCAACATTTTGGATTTCTTATCTTTTGCTTTTGGTGGCCTTATTGGTAATCGGCTATTTGTGTGAGTGATAAATCTATCCATATAGGAATATGTATTTAATATGTGTGATCGGTATCGCAGAAGTATGTATACCTAGTGAGTATAGTGGTATCAAATATCACAGAAAAAAACTAATTGTGAGAAAAAAAAAGAAAAAGAGAAGAAGCCTAAGAAAGCTTGGTGAACTAGCGTGTGTCCCCTACTAGGTGTAAAAAAAATTATTTTCTTTTTTTTTCCCCTTTCCCTTTTATTTTACTTTTTTCTTTTAATGTTGTGTAAAAGTATAACGTGGGTGTATATACTAGTAAATAATAGTGAAAAGAGCCATACAATATGTATTTAATTCCAAAATTAAGGAATTTCAAAAGTGCATCTATTAGAGACTTTTGTTTTATTTTTCCCCTTCCTTTCCTTCCCCCGTTTTTTTGTCTTATTTTCCTGTTTCCTTCTTTTTCTCTTCTATATACAAATATTTTTTTTATTTTTTCCCCCTTCTTCCTCTTCTTTTTTTCCCCTTTTTTTCCCTTCTTTTTTTTTCCTTCTTATTTTTCCCTTCCTCTTCCCCTTCCTTTTTTTTTCTCCTATTTTAAACTTTCCTTCGAATAACTAATGAGGAAAAAAATTGGTAAGATGGACATAGACCAACAAGGATTGTTCCTTTCACTTTACAGTGATTTTTGCAGGGTTTTTGCAATGCCTATCTTAGCACTATGTTATGCTTTAACTTTTAGTTTTATGCAGTAATCTGAGTTGCATACCTCTACCAGAACCAATATATCTTTAGTAAAATACAACTCAAACTTTGTATGTAGAAATAACCGAAGTCAGAAGTTCTTGGTCAATCTGAACATATCAATAGAATAAGCTCCTTAAAGGGACATAATACTCATATGCTTAATCACATGAAACTGATGCAGTATAACTGTAAAAAGCTGACAAGAAAATATCCCCTGAGCATCCCTATGTAAAAAAGGAAGATATTTTACCTCACAATCTCCTCAGCTCAGCAGAGTAAGTTCTGTGTAAAAAGTTATACTCAGCTGTTCCCAGCTGCAGGTAAAAATTAAAAAAAATGAAGAAATGAACAGCAGCCAATCAGCATCAGCAGTGCTGAGGTCATGAACTCTTTTACTGTGATCTCATGAGATTTCACTTAACTCTCATGAGATTTCATAGTAAGCTGAATAGGGAAATAATATGAGAGTGCACGAGGCTCATCCCCTAAGCTGTCCTAGGACAGACACACTAAAATGCTGCTTAGAAATCCTTTACAATGGGAGGTGGCTACTGAGGAACTTTTGAGGTAAAATATCTTTCTTTTTTACATAGAGATGTTCAGGAGATACAGTATTTTCTAGTCAGCTTTTTACAGCTATACTGCATCACTTTCAAGTGTTTAAACATTTGGGTATTATGGCCCTTTAATAATAAAGTAAACCATTATGCACAGTATTGTATTTGGGAGGAGTGAAAAAAAGGGAAGAAAACAAAAACCATGAAGCTGGGAGTAATAAGCACAAACTTTTGGTATGACCAACAAAACAAAAAAAAGCAGATTGTCCCGCTAAAGAATAAAGTATATCTGTAGAAGATCTTCACAGCGTGCTCATACACTTCCGCTGCATATATGACTTTTTAATCCAGTTCAACAGAGTATCATCTAGTAATTCTTTTAAGACCCAAATGCTGTTATGCTGTTATGCTGATACATAGGTTTAGCTTAAGCACCTTGTAGAGATATAAATCAACCTTGCCAATTAGCCAGGAGAGTAACATTTTTACATCCAGCAAGCGAGTTCAATAGCTTTGACTTTAGAAGTAGAATGTATATAGATGCAAACACCTCATACCAAAGAGAGATAAAACATAAAGCATGTATCTGATAGGTCAGGATAGCGTCTCTGTTTTTAGGCTGTAAACTATTGTCCGGCTCCTATAACAGGATCAAAACAACCAAGGTAAAGGTTTCTAGCAAAGAACTTGCCAATACTTGCCAGTACTTGTACTTTTCCCCTTTAGTACTTTGGATACCCGGGGAGATTAACCGCTAGTCAACCAGAGGGACAGGAGAAGAGCAAAACAGTACCTTTACTCCAGGGGGACTTGAATCTTTTCTGTATATTCGGCAACCGAGAAGCTAGCTAGCTGGCTCCGAATCACTTCGGTATCCCGCTCACATGCCTCACTCGGAGCATTGCTGACCTGACCTCCTGGAGCACTGAGTAATGTGCCGCTTCGGCTGCTCTCCCCTCTTAGCTTCCAAAACAGATTCGGTGTCCACTCTAGCTCAGTTGATGCGGGATCCTTATCTGGTCAATGATTTCTGAGCGGGTTCCCTTTATGAAACTCCCGATGTGGTGTGTGCCACTCTACCTCTCAGCAAAGTATAGACTTCCTCCAAGAGCTATTTGGATCTTTAATAGCTCAAATGCCCAAGAACCAGCTCACTAAAACACTTGTGGGCCAACGGGCTAGTGGATATAGGGCTCGCTGGATCTATCGAGCCTCCAACACGAGAACGCCGGCTCGCGCTTCTCCCACAGGTTCCACCCCAAATGGAAGTCTATCCGCATACAAACACATACCGCTGCTATTACGAGTTTTGCAGGTATATCTGTCCCGCACACTTTTTTGGCCGTAACGCAACGTAACTTCCGCAGCTTTCAAAACGTCCTTTTTCAATGGGACTTCCACAGCACCGGTATTACGAGTTTGCCTGTCCGCAGGGCCGCCACTAGAAATTTTGGGGCCCCTGACTCAACCATTGATCAGGCCCCCCCCCCCCTCCTTTGACATGTGCAATTTTTGACCAAGTGACTAAAACGTATATGCACTTTATTCTTAATTGTCTATTTCAACTTGGAAATGTTGTAAAGGTAGTAACATACACAAACACAGACACACTCATACACTGAAACACACTCACACATAAGGATTCACATATAGACACTCTAGCAAACACGCAAAGAAACACACAAACACACTCAGACACAGACACCCACACAGACACTCAGCACTTGTTTACATTGACCTGACAAGTAATGAGGTAGACTACAGTTTTGTAAAAAAAAAAGGAGATTTAGAAAACCAAATATGGAGTTCTGATTATCTTTTTGTAAAGGAAGATGACAACTAAATCATGACAACAGCATGCAGTGGCCGAAAGGAAGGGCCCTGAACTGCCTAAACAATAATTTAAAGGTTAAATGGTGGAGTGGTTACTTCCGGAAAGGTCTTGTTAGTCTCAAAGTCTGTAGAAAGATGTGAATAATTAGTAGTAAGGTCAAAATGTCCTAAAAAGGAACAGACAATGGACACACACACACAAACTCAAGCTTGCACATACACCCAAGGAAACACCAACAGAGACAGCCTCAGAAAACACACAAAGACATATACACACATACAAACACAGAGACACCCACAGAAAACACACAAAGACATACACACACACACACACAGAGAGACAACCACATGAAAAACACAGAAAGACATACATACACATACCCTCACTGAGACATCCACAGAAAACACACAAAGACATACACACACCCTCACAGAGACACCCACAGAAAACACAGACATACATACACACACACACACACCCTCAAAGAAACACCCATAGAAAAAGCTCAAAGACATATGCACACACCCTCACAGACATCCACAGAAAATGCACAAAGACATACACACCCACCCTCACAGAGAGACCCACAGATAAAAAATACATACACATAGAGACACAAACCAAAGCACAAAGACATAAACACATACACCCACAGAAACACTCACAGGAGGAAACATTTATGTACCTTGCATCCCCTAAATCAACAGTGTGTGACATGCATGATAAAAAAAATGCAGAAATTAAGAGATCACTTTTTAAAGAATCATATTTGTAAATGTGCAAACAAAAATAATTCTGTGAATTCAAAATTGTACATTAATGAGCTGGGTAGATGGCTAGATGAAGAAAAGTACCTTTAAAAGGTTGACATATGTTTGGTTTTTTTTTCCCCATTTTCCCCAACCAAGAGCACCACTTCAAATATAGTGTACAAATTTTCCCATCTGTCAGCTGTACTTATGGATTTTGAAAATGCTGTACTCTATATGGTCTTGGTGGGACCATAAGCTGTGGTACTTACCATTACATCTGGTTAAATACAGGATTTAGGCTTGTTGGTATGTATTTCAAAACTATGTCAGCTGTAGTGTAAACTGAACAGTTTTAAGTTAACCTGTCTCATTTAAAACACTGAGCAATCTTAGTCTGAGAGTATAAAATTTTATGCAGATGTAAAAATCTTAGATAAAATGCCTCCTTGCATCTGGAAAGTCCTTGCATAAAGGGGCAGTAAACTGGAATGTAATATATATATATATATATATATATATATATATATATATATATATATAATGTATATCTGCCAAAAGGGCATCTACCATTTGTGTATTGAGGAGGAAACATTTCTGCATGGTTTTAAATATAGAATTTTTACAGCATTGTCAAATAATCATAAATACACTGCTGCTAAAAAAATGTGTTTTTATGGACCCCTAGCCCCACCATACAACTACTACCACACTGAAGTTACAATCCAAAATTGCACAAAGAAATAAAAATCATTTGCTAAGTAAGTCCTACCTCCTCTTCAAATGAAAGTGATCTGCCGTCTGACTCAGGCACACCCTGTACAAAGTGCCAAGTCTGTCTCACACTGAGCATAGTGGTTTAGTGCACACTAAGAAATCCTCTCAAATGCTAATACTTTACTCCTTGTAATAACATTTCCCATGCTCAATTAGCACTCTCCTGTAGTACCCACTGGTGGCTGCCAAAATAAAAATTTTTTTTTTTTTTTTTTTTTTTTTAGTTTTTGCCTCATGGGGCCCCCCTGGCTCATTGGGCCCCTGACAGGAGTCACCCCTGTCACCCCCTGATGGCGGCCCTGCCTGTCCGGCAAAAAAGTGAGCGGTACAGCCTATACCTAAAGTGTCACAAAGTACACTAACACCCATAACTAAAGTTTCACAAAGTACACTAACACCCATAAACGACCTATTAACCCCTAAACCAAAGGCCCTCCAGCATCGCAAATACTAAAATAAAATTATTAAACCCTAATCTGCCGCTCCCGACATCACCGTCACTATAATAAACATATTAACCCATAAACCGCCGCACTGCCGCATCACAAATACTAGTTAAATCTTATTAACCCCTAATCTGCTGTCCCTAACATCGCCGCAACCTACATTACTGTTATTAAACCCTAATCTGCTGCCCCCAAAATTGCTGCCACTATACTAAAGTTATAAACCCCTAAACCTAACCCTAAGTGTAACCCTAACACCCCCTAACTTTATTTCACAGCTAAGTTTGTATTTATTTAACTAGGTAAACTAGTTAGTAAATAGTTATTAACTATTTACTAGCTACCTAGCTAAAATAAATACAAATTTACCTGTAAAATAAAACCTAACCTGAGTTACACTAACACCAAACCTTACACTACAATTAAATAATTTACATTGATTAAATACAATTAACTAAATTACAAAAAAAAACAAACACTAAATTAAACAAAATAAAAAAGAAATTGTTCGGTCTTCAAAAACTGTAAGTGGATCTTCGGGGGTTAGTGTTAGGTTTTTTTAAGGGTTTATTGGGTGGGTTTTATTTTTAGCTTAGGGTTTGGGCTGAAAAAGAGCTAAATGCCCTTTTAAGGGCAATGCCCATCCAAATGCCCTTTTCAGGGCAATGGGGAGCTTAGGTTTTTTTGATAGGATTTTATTTGGGGGGTTTGGTTGTGTGGGTTGTGGTTTTTACTGTTGGGGGGTTATTTTTTTTTACAGGTAAAAGAGCTGATTTCTTTGGGGCAATGCCCCGCAAAAAGGCCCTTTTAAGGGCTATTGATAGTTTAGTTTAGGCTACAGGTTTTTTTTTTTTTTTGTGGGGGCTTTTTATTTTGATAGGGCTATTAGATTAGGTGTAATTAGTTTAAATATTTAATATTTTTTTTTATTTTGTGTAATTTAGTGTTTGTTTTTTTTGTAATTTAGTTAATTGTATTTAATTAATGTAATTTATTTAATTTTAGTGTAAGGTTAGGTGTTAGTGTAACTGAGGTTAGGTTTAATTTTACAGGTAAATTTGTATTTATTTTAGCTAGGTAGCTAGTAAATAGTTCATAACTATTTACTAACTAGTCTACCTAGTTAAAATAAATACAAACTTGCCTGTGAAATAAAAATAAAACCTAAGATAGCTACAATGTAACTATTAGTTATATTGTAGCTAGCTTAGGTTTTATTTTATAGGTAAGTATTTAGTTATAAATAGGAATTATTTAGTTAATGAAAGTAATTTTTATTTAGATTTATTTTAATTACATTAAAGTTAGGGGGTGTTAGGGTTACACTTAGGGTTAGGTTTAGGGGTTTATAACTTTAGTATAGTGGTGGCGACGTTGGGGGCAGAAGATTAGGGGTTAATAAGCGTAGGTAGGTGGCAGCAATGTCGGCGTGGCAGATTAGTGGTTAATAAGTGTAATGTAGGTAGCGGCGATGTCGGGGGCAGAAGATTAGGTGTGTTTAGACTAAGGGTTTATGTTAGGGTGTTAGGTGTAAACATAACTTTTCTTTCCCTATAGGAATCAATGGGGCTGCGCTACGGAGCTTTACACTCCTTTATTGCAGGTGTTTTGCTTTTTTTCAGCTGGCTCTCCCCATTGATGTCTAAGGGGAAATCGTGCACAAGCACATAAATCCAGCTCAAAGCAGCGCTGGTACTTGAGTGCGGTATGGAGCTCAATGTAGCTTTACGCTGCAATATAGCCTGCTAACACCAGGTTTTTGCAAACCCGTAATAGCAGCGCTATAGGGAGGTGAGCGGTGACAATAACTTGCAAGTTAGCACTGAGCCGCTCATAACGCAAAATTTATAATCTAGCCGTTTGTTAATTTCATCATAAATCTCTATAATAATCCTCAAACAAAACTTGTTGTTAATGGCCTCGAATCTTCGCCCATTACTCTTAGCAGAGGTACATGCCAAGGATGCCCACTATCCCCCTTGTTATTTAATATCTTAATTGAACCTCTGGCTATTATGGTCAGGCAAAACCTACAAGGAATTACGATTGGCTATAAAGAAAAAAAAATGTGTTGTATGCAGATGATGTTCTGCTATTTTTATCCAATGCCAAAGACAATATCCCAAAGCTCTTTTCTATCATTAATCAATATAGCTCATTCTCTGGGTACAAAGTAAACTCTTCTGTCAGAAATGTTATGGGTTAGAAAAAATAAGGACTCTGTTGGCGACCTTCCATTTAAAATTGTGACTAAAGCTTTCAAATACCTAGGAATCCTTATATCTCCACTCCCTGATACCTGGTACAATCTTAATATCCCCCTATAATAAACAAAGTCATAGATTATATGAAGAACTGGATGAAGTTCCCATTATCTATTTCAGGGAGAATTGCTATCTTTAAGATGATTCTTCTCCCAAAGTTCTCTGTTCCTCAAAATCTCCCATTTTTTCTTAAAAGATAGGATAGGAAAATCTGGAATTTCACCTGCGTAGATTCATTTGGCAGAATATAAGACCCAGAATTTCCCATCTCAAACTCTGTTTGTCAAAGGAGTCGGCAGGGCTAGCACTACCAAATGTGAATATATATAATCTTATTTTCTTAGCAAGAATTATACCTAGTTGGATTTTCGACTGATTATTTTACCAATAATGTTCTTGAAAGAAATATGATAGCTCCATATCTACCATCCCTTAATTCATTGCAAACCATCTGCAATTCCTAAAAAATGTAAAACAGTTCCTTACCATACTGTAATATCCCTTTAAAATGGGTCCTCCCTTTTTCACTCACCAGCCTATTTAACCTCACTTCCCCCTAGTAACTTTGATTGATTATTCTGGTCATATTGCCTACAGCTGGAATACATCTCAGCACTATTCTGAATTGTGGATCTTCAAGCTAACTTTTTATTTTGTACTCTGGCAGACACGGTCTCTGTCCTCTTTTCTTGTGCAAATACTACGGATTTCCCTGTACTCGACTGCAGCAGCTCACAGCACGAAGCCTTACAGCCTTAACGGCATAAGAAACCGCAAGTACTTTTTACCTCTGATACCGGTAACATTCTGATACACTGTTTCCTTTTTGTTATGCCATCAACCACCTGTTTGCTGTATGTATCAAGTTAACTGCAAGTACTTTGTTACCTTTTTTGCTGCATTTACTACCATCCGCCTGTAAAGCTGAGCAGAGCCTCTTTTTTAACTTATTCTGTATAAAGCATTCTGCAGGTTTCTACGAGTACTAATTTACCTGGACATTACACAATATTTAATCTTATACTCATATGCATTACTCTCTGTATAAGAATAATACTTTTCTATATTAATTGCTGAATGCGGATTTTACAAAATTCTCTTTCAGTCTTATTTTTTAGTCCTAGCATAATTCAGCTACAAACCAAACATTTTGCTTATTCATAGGATTACCGTACCATATTCCTTTAAATCTGACATACAAATCTGACATAATAATTAAGCCTTTAAAAAACATGGATCCTAATGAGGTCTCTAACCAACTTGCAACACTAAACCAAAAGACTGACTATTTAGCTAGAGGCCTTACAGAGGTCCAGGCAGAAAATACTGACCTGAAAAGCTTAATTAAAAATATACAGCTAGATTGCGAGTTTTGCGTTATGAGTGAAAAAGCCTCATAACGCTGCTTTTTCACTACCGCTGCTATTACGAGGCTTGTCAGAATAGCTGTACCGCACACTTTTTTGGCAGTAACGCAACGTTATTACCGCACCTTTCAAAAAGTCCTTTTTCAATAGGACTTCCATAGCGCCGGTATTACGAGTTTTGCCTTGGAGGCCAAAAAGTGAGCGGTACAGCCTATACCGACAAGATTCATACCGCCATCTAAAGTCAATAGTTATGAGCTTTATGTTACAAATCTGTAACATAAAACTCGTAACTAAAGTGTTACAAAGTACACTAACACCCATAAACTACCTATTAACCCCTAAACTTAGGCCCTCCCGCATTGCAAACACTAAAATAAAATAATTAACCCCTAATCTGCTGCTCCGGACATCACCACCACTATAATAAACATATTATCCCCTAAACCGCCACACTCCAGCATCGCAAACAATAGTTAAATATTATTAACTCCTAATCTGCCGCCCCAAACATCACCGCTGTCACTATACTAAAGTTATTAACCCCTAAACCTAACCCTAAGTCTAACCCTAACACCCCTAACTTTAATATAATTAAAACAAATCTAAATAAAAATTACTATCATTAACAAATAATTCCTATTTAAAACTAAATACTTACCAGTAAAATAAACCCTAAGCTAGCTACAATATAACTAGCAACGTAACCCTAACCCTAACACCACTAACTTTAACATAATTAAAATAAATCTAAATACAAATAACATCTAATACCTAAATAATTCCAATTTAAAACTAAATACTTACCTATAAAATAAACTTAACCTAGCTACAATATAACTAATAGTTATATTATAGCTATCTTAGGTTTTATTTTTATTTCACAGCTAAGTTTGTATTTATTTTAACTAGGTATTATTAACTATTATTAACTATTTACTAACTTCCTAGTTAAAATAAATAAAATTTACCTGTAAAATAAAACTAACCTGTCTTACACTAACACCTAACATTACACTACAATTAAATCAATTACATTAATTAAATACAATTAACTAAATTACAAAAAAATAAACACTAAATTACACAAAATAAAAAAGAAATTATCAAATATTTAAACTAATTACACCTAATCTAATAGCCCTATCAAAATAAATAAAGCCCCCCAAAATAAAAAAAAAAAACCTAGCCTAAACTAAACTGCCAATAGCCCTTAAAAGGGCCTTTTGCGGGGCATTGCCCCAAAGAAATCTGCTCTTTTACCTGTAAAAAAATAGAAACAACCCCCAACAGTAAAACCCACCACCCACACAACCAAACCCCCCAAATAAAATCCTATATAAAAAACCTAAGCTCCCCCTTGCCCTGAAAAGGGCAATTGGATGGGAATTGCCCTTAAAAGGGCATTTAGCTCTTTTTCTTTGCCCAAACCCTAAGCCAAAAATAAAACACACCCAAAAAACCCTTAAAAAAACTAACACTAACCCCCCGAAGATCCACTTACAGTTTTTGAAGTCCGGACATCCATCCTCATCAAGCCGGGAAAAGTCTTCATCCAAGCGGGCAGAAGTCCTCAACGAAGCCGGGAGAAGTCTTCATCCAAGCAGCAAGAAGTCGTCCTACAGACGGGCAGAAGTCTTCATCCAGACGGCATCTTCTATCTTCATCCTTCCGACACGGATCGGCTCCATCTTCAAGACATCCAGCGCAGAGCATCCTCTTCTGTTGACGGCTACTGAAGAATGAAGGTACCTTTAAGGGACGTCATCCAAGATGGCGTCCCTTGAATTCCAATTGTCTGATAGAATTCTATCAGCCAATCGGAATTAAAGGTGAAAACATCCTATTGGCTGATGCGTCGGAAGGATGAAGATAGAAGATACCATCTGGATGAAGACTTCTGCCCGTCTGGAGGATGACTTCTTGCCGCTTGGATGAAAACTTCTCCCGGCTTGGTTGAGGACTTCTGCCCGCTTGGATGAAGACTTCTCCCGGCTTGATGAGGATGGATGTCCGGTCTTCAAAAACTGTAAGTGGATCTTCGGGGGTTAGTGTTAGGTTTTATTAAGGGTTTATTGGGTGGGTTTTATTTTTAGCTTAGGGTTTGGGCAAAGAAAAAGAGCTAAATGCCCTTTTAAGGGCAATGCCCATCCAAATGCCCTTTTCAGGGCTATGGGGAGCTTAGGTTTTTTAGATAGGATTTTATTTGTGGGTGGTGGGTTTTACTGTTGGGGGGTTGTTTGTATTTTTTTACAGGTAAAAGAGCTATTGGTAGTTTAGTTTAGGCTAAGTTTTTTTATTTGGGAGGGCTTTTTTATTTTGATAGGGCTATTAGATTAGGTGTAATTAGTTTAAATATTTGATCATTTCTTTTTTATTTTATGTAATGTAGTGTTTATTTCTTTTGTAATTTAGCTAATTGTATTTAATTAATGTAATTGATTTAATTGTAGTGTTAGTGTAAGACAGGTTAGTTTTTATTTTACAGGTTAATTTGTATTTATTTTAACTAGGTAGTTAGTAAATAGTTAATAACTATCTACTAACTAGTCTACCTAGTTAAAACATTGGGGGTGGCTGATTAAGGCTTAATAAGTGTAGGTAGGTGGCGGCGATGCCGGGGGCGGCAGATTAGGGGTTAATAACTGTAATGTAGGTGTCGGCGATGTTGGGGGCGGCAGATTAGGGGTGTTTAGACTCAGGGTTTATGTTAGGGTGTTAGGTGTAAACATAACTTTTATTTCCCCATAGGAATCAATGGGGCTGCATTACAGAGCTTTACGCTCCTTTATTGCAGGTGTTAGGCTTTTTTTAGCCGGCTCTCCCCATTGATGTTTATGGGGAAATCGTGTACGAGCACATAAAACCATCTCAAAACAGCGCTGGTATTTGTGTGCGGTATGGAGCTCAATGCTGCCATATTGCCCACTAACCCCGGGTTTGTACAAACCTGTAATAGCAGCGCTATAGGGAGGTGAGCTGTGGAAATAACTTGCACGTTATTACCGAGCCGCTCATAACGCAAATCTCGAAATCTGGCCGATAGTATCTCAAAAAACCTACAGAAGTGACTGAACCCCATATAAATCCCCCAAAACCCTTTTCAGGCAATAGGTCTGAGTTTCATGATTTTAAAAATGCCTGTCAGCTCCTCTTTGCCATGAAGCCTCGCACATTCCACTCCGATAAAATTAAGGTGTGCACAACTATTCCTTTCCTAACTTGGGAACCCAATGGCTTGGGCCAACTGATTCTTTGAATCTAACAGTCCTATATTAGATTCCCTTGATCAATTTTTGCCTCCATGGCATCTTTATACGAAGACATTAACAAGCAGATAAATGCTGAAACTAAGATATGTGCTTTAAGACAAGGGAAAAGACCTGTGGAGGAATATATCACAGAATTCCAAATGTGATCTACCAATTCCTTATGGAATGATATTAGTCTCAAAAATCAATTTAGGTTGGGTCTCTGCGAATCCCTGAAAGATTATCTATCTAAAGTAGACATGCCTGACACCCTTGGAGCATTGATAAAGCTTTCAACTACCTTCGATCGCAGAATGAGGGAACGACATGCAGAAAAAATTTCAACTGATGTAACCCCAAAGAGAATACCCACTTATCTGACTGAAAGATCTACTTCAAGCACCACTCCCATAGAAATCGGCACCTCAAAAGGTCCCTTAACACAGGAAGAGAAGAATAGGAGACGCATGTCTAACCTATGTTTATATTGTGCTAACAAAGAGCATACTGTTTCTTCCTGTCCTATATTACACCTTCAAAAGAAGGGTAAGCAAAAATTTATAAACAGTCTTATACCCACAAAAATTACAACTCATCTGACTCTCTCTTTGTCCTTAGAGTGGGTTCAACAGCAGACCAGGACTGACGTTATAATAGATTCTGGGGCTTTCGGTCGATTTAATAATTCAAAATTTGTTCAAAATAATAAAATTCCCTATTTATTGAAGCAGCATCGACTGTTTGTAAAAGCTATTGATGGGTCTTTAATTTAAAAGGGTCCGATAACTCATCACACAATACAATTACTGATATCCACTTCTTGCGGTCACACTGAATACGCCACATTCTACATAATACCCACTTCACTTCATACTATCATACTTGGTTATCCTTGGTTATCTCAGCATAACCCTAACATTGATTGGTTCAAAAAATAATATTACTTTCCAGTCCCAGTATTGCATTTCCACCTGTTTTCCTGATCAGGATATAGGCAGTTTAGAGGTTACCATTCCATCTGAATACCATGACTTGAAAGATGTTTTTGATCTTAAGGAAGCAGAATCTCTTCCCCCACACAGGATATATGACTGTTCTATAGATATCCCTGCAGGCTCTAAGATATCCTATGGTAAGATATACCCACTCTCACAGAAAGAGCTCCATTATTTAAGAGAATATCTCGATGAAAACCTTAAAAATGGGTTAATCACTCCTTCCACCTCCCCAGCAGCTGCAGGATTTTTCTTTGTCAGAAATAAGGATAACACCCTTAAGGTCAATTATAGATTATAGGGCTCTTAATTCAGTCACCATAAAAAAACGTTATCCGCTTCCACTCATCCCCAAACTTCTTGAACGCCTTAATGATGCTACGATTTACACTAAGTTGGATCTAAAAGGTGCATATAAAATGATCAGAATGAAGGAGGGAGATGAGTGGAAGATGGGTTTCAGGACAAAATATGGCCTTTTTGAATATAGGGTAATGCCTTTTAGGCTTTGTAATGCCCCAGCGACTTTCCAGTATTTTGTGAACAATATTTTTAAGGATCTAACTGATATCTGTGTTGTTATCTATCTAGATGACATCCTCATATACTAGATCGAGGAAGCCAATTCACTTCCCATTTCTGGAAAGCACTTTGCCGGATCCTCAAAATACTTCCCAAGTTCTCTACTTCTTACCATCCACAGACCAAGGGGCTTACAGAAAGGGTAAACCAGATCCTCGAACAATACCTCAGATGCTACATAACTCACCTACTGTCATGCTACTGTCCCTTTAATTAGAGGCATGCACCTTTTTCTCACTCTGCCTATTTAACCACACCTCTGATAACTTTTAGTTGCTTGTTATTGTGGCATGTGTTCACTTCTCTGGAATACAGCACCTAAAGCCTATTCATTGTATTAACTGAAGTACAAGACTTGCCTGCTCATTTTCTGAGCATTCTGGATTTCCATTTACTCAGTAGCTGCAATCAGCTGTGTGCAGCTCTGCCTTTCTCTGACACACCTTTCTCACAGCCTGGATCACAACCAGACCTGCAGACTGCATTAGCCGCCATAACAGCGTGTCTCATCTGAGCAGAGCCTGCTCTATCTGGGATCCCAGCACCGGTAACTACTCCATATGCAATATTGCGTGACAAATGTAAATTATTTTGCTACAAGTCTAAAGTATCAACTTATAACATGTAATTTGTATTATTCTAACAGCCTTAATAGTAATCCACATACCAGTAGCCTGATTTCTATTCCTGTGGTTTCCTACCTGTATCCTTAACCAGTGTTGATAACAATTGTTATTCTATTAACCCTTTGTGGCCCTTGGGGCTATGTGAATATATGACCTGCTCTCACATGTTATCAAGGGTTAACATACTAAACTGCCTATTTACTGACACTTATATAAAAGGTTGTATAAGGATCATAAGCAGGCTACAAATACATAAGAAATGAGATTAACCCCTAATTCCTTAACTCTGTAAAAATAGATTCAGTAAACAGCATTACAAAATAACAAGCCTAAAAAATGGATCCTACAGAGCTGTCCTCACATGTGCACAACCTAAACCAAAGAGTAGAACAATTAGCACAGGGACTAAGGGAATTACAAATTCAAAATGAAACATTAAGGGGTGTAATTAAAGACACAGCAACACAAAAAGTTCAGTTAACTGAAGCTGCTAATGAACCTAATGTTAGCCCTCCTGAGAAATACTATTGGGATAGATCCCTTTTCAGAGATTTTTACAACTCATGTAATTTGATGTTTGACCTTAAGCCAAAAACTTATGCCACAGAAAAACAAAAGGTCTTGACTGTAATATCTTATCTCCGTGCAGAACCAAGGTCATGGGCAAATTCATTTTATGAAAATAATGACCCCATACTTAATTCCTTAGACTCATTTTTTAGAGCTATGGCATTGTTATATGATGACCCACTTAAGCAGTTAACAGCAGAAAACAACATGAGATCTCTGAAACAGCTTAGACGGCCAGTAGAGGACTATATAGCTGATTTTAAAAGATGTGCTAGAGACAGTGAATGGAATAACATTGCCCTAAAAAAACAGTACAGAATTGGTCTGTCTGAGGCCGTCAAAGATGAGCTTGATAGAGTAGAGATTTCTGACACTTTAGATGAATTGATGTTACTAAGTATTAATATTGACAGGAGGTTAAGAGAAAGAAAGAAAGAAAGAAAGAAAGAGAGAGGAACTTTAGAACCAATTAAAAACAAACCTTACAACAACACCCCCTCATACCCATCAACATCAACAACTGAACCAATGAAGTGGGGTTGGCTAGGGGCCCCCCCAAACCTGAAGAAAAGGCAAGGAGACGACTCTTGAATTTATGCTTATATTGTGGAACCAAGGTACATGGGGTTAAGGACTGCCCTGCCCTGGCAAGGACTAAGAAAGGTAACAAAAAGGACATTCATTATGATATTGTTTGTAACCTCTATTTCCCATTACTGTCATCTCCTTATTACTTTACAGTGGGGACACCATCAGACTGATGTCACAGCAATAGTGGACTCTGGCGCCTCAGGTGTATTCATAGACACATCACTCATCACTGTAAATAAAATACCCGCTGTTAAAAAGCAATATCCAGGGGGGCGTGTCCGACCATCGGCCAAGATGGCTGCTTAATAATTCTGGCTGTTTGAAGGAGAAGATAAATCCACTGTTTACTTCACCTTACGTCAATAACCTAGTATTTTTTTAAGGACCTGTTGATAGCGAATACGTGTGGAGCTGATCTACATTATTTTGATATTAGGTTTAAGCCCAGCAGCCTGAAATAGATGTGGTGCGCAGTGGAGGCCTGACAGAGGCTGAGAGCTGCATCTACCCCCCAGTATTCTGAACACTCAGATTATCCAGTCATTTGTACTGCAGTATGCCACACTAACTTTGGAACACCCTGAGAAACTGGTACGTCGAGAAGATGACAGATCTACTTTTGCAAGAGGTCAGCGATCTGTTAGACACCTTTCAAAAGAAATTCATTGAAACCCTGCATGCAGCTTTGCACCCTGGGTCGCTAGATGAGGACTTTGTATGTATAACTAATGGGCATGGAGGTGGCGGTGTTTTGGGGCCCCAGCATCAGTCACCTGCCTCCCTGCTTGCTACTGGCGCTCTGGACACTAGTCACATGGCCCGTGCAGTGACTGGGAAGCTGCCGGAGCTGAGTGATGGCGGAGTTATGGTATTCACAGAGGGAGCGCCTGCAACATTGAGCTCCGAAGCTGAAGGGGGATCGACTAGAGTAATGCAAGCAATACTAATTTCCTCAGCTTCTCAGAGGGATGTCGCCCCCCGCAGATATTGTTGAGGCCTACCGGATTTCAGGTATTACGGAGCTCGGCTGAAGCGCAGCGGTTGCGCTTAGAAGGTACTGTGCAGCCATTGTCCGGGAGACCATGTTTCGTCTCCGTGAGCTACACTGAGTTGATCTGCCCACTATCATTGCTGCAGATCTCTGGTGTCCATGGAACTGCATTCGGCAGCGTAAGGGCGATTGCCACCATCGCATATTTCCTGCTATGTCTCCTCTGGTTTACCGGACTGAGCCCTTTCACCAGAGCAGGCTGCCGGTCCTTGTTTGACAGAGCTGGAGTAGGGTAACTCTCTGTTAACATATGTGGACTGATATATGGCTATTTGATTACACTGTGTTTCTCCTCTTATACCCCATATCTACTGGAGATGCCGATTACAATTTGGGACAAGTTACTCTTATCTATATTAACCAAATGCTGCTATTATATAGCCTTACAGACTTCAGTGAATATTATAGAAGGCTTAATTTGTTTGCTTGGATATAAGAACTGCAGGGGAGGGTGTGCATTACTTGTGTTCTTATTTTTTCCTATATGTAATAGTATTTCTAATATGTTCTGTTTTGAAGTGCATGGAATATGTATATTTAGAATAACTGGTGGTAACTTCCAATCTCTACATACCTATCTCTTAAACAGTACGCTAATTATACTATTATTTTCTGTGTAGTTTATTTTTTGCATTACTGCTGTTATATATGTGTTTGACCCATAAGAACCTACAGCTATGAGGGGTTACATAATTTCTTCAAAGTTAACGCCATGTTTATATTTAATTAAAGCTGAGCAAATTATAGCAAATAAGTGCCTATTTGACACCAAATTTAGCCATATACTGGGAAATGTTACTGTATGTGACATTGATCTGTTCTGCACCCTAGTTTTGGAAATTTGTACTCTTAATTTAGACATTGATCTTTACTGGTTATCATACCTATATTCTGGTCTTTACAGGCAGGGAATTGGATAGATTTTTTTTTTTTTTAATGCGCATTTTTGGAATAGTTCTAGTTACTGTTAAGATTATTTGCTGTCTATTTTTTCTTGATCTAACTGTGTTCATTTTTTTTTGCATTGCTGCTGTTGTATATGCTTGACCCATAAGAACCTATAGTCACGAGGGGTTACATAATTTCTTCACTGGTAGCATTATGTTTATATTTAATAGATCCTACTTTATTTTTATTATATTCCTTCCCCATAGAGCTTTAGGGAAAACAGAGGGCTTAAGAATCAACTTGATAGCCTAATATAAATATGCAATAGCTCACAATATAGTTTATTTATTTTTCTAACCCCATCTAGGCTTTACAGTTTTAGTTTTATATCCAGCATCTCACTGTGATCAAAGAATTGTGTCAGAGTCCTAGAGTTTTTTTTTTATTTTCTTGATATTAGATCTATGTAGATCCAATTACATTCTTCCCAATAGAGATAATATAAGTGATGCATCCAATATTTTATATATATTCTGGGTCCAGTTTCTGCAGTTGCTTCTAAAGAATGAAATATCTTGATGCACACAAATTTGTTTGCATAAATGTTAGACTACCATTATTTATACTTATCAAGGGTCCAAAAGTGGCCCTGTATACTCAAAGTTCATAAGTGACCCCTACTATACCCCCTATTAATACTCACTATTGTTAAAGGCCCAAGAGAGGCCATTAGTTTCTTTAAGGGGATTTTTTGTTTATAAGCTTTGACATACACAAGAAGGGGTTACCTTTGTTTATTGTACCGTTTTCGCATAAAATTAAAACTGAGGATATTATAGTTAATAAGTGCTTATTTGATACCACATCTAGTCAATATACTGGGAAATGTAACCTATAACACACTGTAAAGTATATCCTAATCCTTATACTTCTCCCTGATACTCTGTAATTTTATTGTACTTCTGGTAATGCAATAACAATGTATAGTGTTTGTGATATGTTGTATATGACATTGATCTGTGATGCACTCTAGTTTTGGAAATTTGTAAGCTTTATCTTCAATAAAAAAAAAAAATTAAAATAAAAAAAAAAAAAGCAATATCCAGTTGTTTTGCGTGTATTTGATGGTACTTCTTCCTCAAATGGTCCCATCACATATCAAACCACACCGTTACTACTCACTACAAAGGAGGGTCATACAGAACATATAGTATTTGATGTTACCTGTTCACCATTATTCCCTGTAGTATTAGGTCTGTCATGGCTTAAACTCCACAAACCAGTTATTAACTGGGACATGCTCTCTATCACACTAGATTCAGACTATTGCAAGGATAATTGTTACATCAGTCACATTCTAGCTTCCACCACTAATGACACAATTCCCACACAATACCTAGAATACACCGACGTATTCAGTAAAAAGGAGGCAGAAACTCTGCCTCCACATAGGACATACGACTGTCCCATTGAATTGCTTCCTGGTTCACCGATACCAGTAGGTCGTATATACCCCTTATCACAGCCTGAGTTACAACACCTCAAGGAATATATAGATGAGAATGCTAGGAAAGGATTTATAACACCATCCACTTCCCCTGCGGGTGCCGGAATCTTTTTTGTCCGTAATAAAGACAACTCATTACGCCCTATTATTGATTACCGAGCACTAAACAAGGTTACAAAAAAGAACAGGTATCCGCTACCGCAGATACCGGAATTAATAGAAAGGCTTTCCTCAGCCAAGATGTACACTAAAATAGACCTAAGGGGGGCCTATAATTTAGTGAGGATCAGAAGTGGTGATGAGTGGCTCACCGCCTTTCGCACACAATACGGCCTATATGAAAATAGGGTGATGCCGTTTGGGCTGTGTAATGCCCCCGCCACATTTCAGTTTTTTGTGAATGATGTATTTCATGATCTATTAGATGTATTCATTATTATTTACCTAGATGACATATTGATATACTCAGAGACACTAGAACAACACATACAACATGTAAAAATAGTGCTGGATAGGCTCAGGAAGCATCACCTATTCGCAAAACCGGAAAAATGTATATTTCATACCACTCAGTTATCATTTCTTTGTTATAACATCAGTCCCCAGGGCATACAAATGGAAGATAATAAGATCACAGCAATCACTAACTGGCCTGTTCCCAACTCAAGGAAACAAGTGCAAAAATTCCTGGGGTTTTCTAATTATTATAGGAAATTTGTACAGGGTTTTTCTGGAATAGTAAAACCACTAAACAGATTGACCAGTACAGCTAAAAAATTCCAGTGGACTCCCCAGGCACAACACTTATTTGAACTCCTAAAACTTAAGTTCACCACTGCTCCTATCCTCCGCTTTCCGGACCATAATCTACAGTTCATTCTAGAAGTGGATGCAAGTGACTACGCCATTGGAGCCGTTTTATCTCAACGGGAATCTTTGGAACATCCTATGCATCCTATCGCTTATTATTCCAAGACGATGTCCTCCACAGAACTTCATTATCCAATAGGTGAGAAGGAGCTATTGGCAATCAAAGTTTCATTGGAATATTGGAGGCATCTCCTAGAGGGTACAGCAAAACTAATCATAATATATACCGATCACAAAAACTTGGAGTACCTACAAACCACTCGTACCTTATCTGCACGTCAGGTTTGCTGGAGCCTCTATTTCTCCAGGTTCCACTATCTTATAATGCATAGACCCAGATCTCGTAATGGAAAACCTGATGAACTCTCTAGGTTACCACCTCAACCAACTAAAAATACTACACCAGGTTCTGTTATACCAAATACTCATATAATTGCTATGAACATATCCTTCCAACAACAAGTTCTTGTAGCACAAAATCAAGATAAGGAAAAACCTCTGCATAAACTAACAATACATCCAGATAGATTGTTGTATTACCATGACCAGATGTTGTACATACCTCCACAACTTCAAAATGAAGTACTATCTTATGCTCATGATTCGGTTCTCTCAAACCATCCGGGTGAGAAGAAAGCCTTAGAATTATTACAGCGTAACTTTTGGTGGCCAAACATGACTCACACCATTAGTAATTACTTAAAAACTTGTCCTATCTGTATACAAACTAAGCCACAACACAAAAAATCTTATGGTTTGCTACTCTCCCTACCAATAGCAACTAGACCACGGAGTGATATAGCTATGGATTATCGTGGATCTATTCACAAAGATGGCTCATTTTATCCCTACAGAAAGACTTCCAACTGCTTCCATCACTGCTCACCTATTCCTTGCTAACGTAGTAAAACTTCATGGATTACCTGATACCATAACATCAGATAGAGGAAGCCAGTTTACCTCCAGATTCTGGAAGGAGCTCTGCAGCCAACTACACATTAACCAAAGACTCAGTTCTGCCTTCCATCCTCAGTCCAATGGACAAACTGAGAGAGCCAACCAATGGTTGGAACAATACCTACGCTCTCATTGTAATGAACAACAGGATAAATGGGCAGATTACCTACCTTATGCAGAGTTTGCTTATAACAATTCTGTCAACTCCTCTACTAAATACTCACCCTTTTATGCGAACTACGGATACAACCCTACTTTTCACCCTCTTACGGAATCTGCCACCAATACCCTAACTACTGAACAACTTGTGAGAGGTCATGAAGTATAACATTCAAGAAGCCCAAGCAACCCAAAAGTTTTATTATGATCTCAGGAGACGTGAACCACCCACCTACAACATAGGTGATAAAGTTTGGTTGTCAACAAAGCATTTGAACCTTCATGTCCCATCAAAGAAACTCACCTCTCTATATATAGGTCCTTATTCAATCAGCAAAATAGTGAATAAAAATGTTGTAACTCTCAGTCTTCCATCAACTATGCGTATACACCTGACTTTCCACATCTCCTTACTAAAGCCATACCATCAAATTCGGGGTAAGCCTTTGCAGGTCCCACAAGTTGATCTCTCGGATCATCCAGAATATGAGATTTCTGAAGTTCTGGACTCACAACGACGTGGACGTATTCTTGAATATCTCGTTCATTGGAAAGGCTACCCCCATGATGAAGATTCGTGGGAGCCCTCGACTAATCTTCATGCCAACCATCTGGTATCTCTAGTCCATCGTCGCAATCCAGACCTCCGTGAACACCTTTGACGTTCCTTGTGAGGGGGGTACTATCATGCTACTGTCCCTTTAATTAGAGGCATGCACCTTTTTCTCACTCTGCCTATTTAACCACACCTCTGATAACTTTTAGTTGCTTGTTATTGTGGCATGTGTTCACTTCTCTGGAATACAGCACCTAAAGCCTATTCATTGTATTAACTGAAGTACAAGACTTGCCTGCTCATTTTCTGAGCATTCTGGATTTCCATTTACTCAGTAGCTGCAATCAGCTGTGTGCAGCTCTGCCTTTCTCTGACACACCTTTCTCACAGCCTGGATCACAACCAGAGCTGCAGACTGCATCAGCCGCCGTAACAGCGTGTCTCCTCAGAGCAGAGCCTGCTCTATCTGGGATCCCAGCACCGGTATCTACTCTATATGCAATATTGAGTGACAAATGTAAATTATTTTGCTACAAGTCTAAAGTAACAATTTATAACGTGTAATTTGTATTATTCTAAGAGCCTTAATAGTAATCCACATTCCAGTAGCCTGATTTCTATTCCTGTGGTTTCCTACCTGTATCCTTAACCAGTGTTGATAACAATTGTTATTCTATTAACCCTTTGTGGCGCTTGGGGCTATGTGAATATATGACCTGCTCTCACAAGGGTTAACATACTAAACTGCCTATTTACTGACACTTATATAAAAGGTTGTATAAGGATCATAAGCAGGCTACAAATACATAAGAAATTAGATTAACCCCTAATTCCTTAACTCTGTAAAAATAGATTCAGTAAACAGCATTACACCTACAAGACGACTGGTTACCCTATCTACCCATGGCTGAATTCTCACACAATAACTCCATTTCTACTTCCACTAAAACAACTCCATTTCTTGCCACCTATGGTTACCATCCCAGAATCATTTCCTTATCCCACACTAACATCAATTCTCCAGGAGCAAAGGACTATTCTACATCTCTAAAAGCAGGATTGGATCTACTAAAACTTCATTTAACAGAAGCTAAATCCAACCAAAAACACTACTATGATCTAAAACACCATCCAAGTCCAAACTATAAACTGGGTCTGGCTCTCCACCAAATACTTGAAACTCATCCTTCCCTCCAAAAAATTGTGTCACCGGTTTATAGGTCCTTTTTATATAAAAAAGATATTAATTGCCAGTACAGTTGTATTAGATCTTCCAGATTCTTATAAAATCCATCCATCATTCCACGTTTCATTCCTAAAGCCTTATCAACACTCCAATCGCATCAACCCTCATCAACCTCCTATCCAATTCGATGATCATGAGGAATTCGAGATAGAATCCATCCTTGATTCTCACCTTCAGCTGAAAAATCTTGAGTATTTGATAAGATGGAAGGGTTACAGCCCTGAAGAAGATACATGAGTCCCTATGAATGATTCTTAAAACATTTTATATCAGGTAACCTTTCTCTTTGATCCTCTGAGAGGATTCCTTGTGAAGGGGAATCTGTAATATCCCTTTAAAATGGGTCCTCCCTTTTTCACTCACCAGCCTATTTAACCTCACTTGCCCCTAGTAACTTTGCTTGATTATTCAGGTCATATAGCCTACAGCGGGAATACCTCTCAGCACTATTCTGAATTGTGGATCTTCAAGCTAACTTTTCATTTTGTACTCTGGCAGACACGGTCTTTGTCCTCTTTCCTTGTGCAAATACTACGGATTTCCCTGTACTCGACTGAAGCAGCTAACAGCACGAAGCCTTTCAGCCTTAACTGCATAAGAAACCGCAAGTACTTTTTACCTATGATACCGGTAACATTCTGATACACTTATCCTTTTTGTTATGCCATCAACCACCTGTTTGCTGTATGTATCAAGTTAATTGCAAGTACTTTGTTACCTTATTTGCTGCATTTACTACCATGTACCTGTAATGCTGAGCAGAGCCTCTTTTTCAACTTATCCTGTATAAAGCATTCTGCAGGTTTCTATGAGTACTAATTTACCTGGACATTACACAATCTTTAATCTTATACTCAGATACATTACTCTCTGTATAAAAATAATACTTTTCTGTATTAATTGCTGAATGTTGATTTTCCCAAATTCTGTTTCAGTCTTATTTTTGGGTCCTAGCATAATTCAGCTACAAACCAAACATTTTGTTTATTCATAGGATTACCTTACCATATTCCTTTAAATCTGACATATAAATCTGACACATACATACCCCAATCAGAGCATGGAGGAAACTATTGAAAATGTTAGGCCTTAACCCCAATATCCCCAAATATCAAACTCTTTTAGGCAACCCAGAGTTCAAACCAGGTTTACAATCAGCTCCTTTCCACAGATGGGATGCTCTGGACCTTTCCAGGGTATCCCAGTTATTTTATTAGATATGGAACTTAAAACAGTGAAGTCTTTCTGCTCCCTGAAGATGGTATTTAATTTGTCTAACATAGCTATGGAATTTGGTTGGTGTTGGTCGTGGGGACCTATTTTTTTTTTTCAATCTCATTTTTATATCTTTTAGTAATCTCTCAAAATGGAGAGCTGAATTTGACACATATATCTCAAAATTGGGGTTATCTCTCTCATCAGGCGATAGATCTCACTACTGTTAAAAGGTCAATTTCAACAACCGCACATTTAACAATGTCCTCCTCATGGAGAGAGCCGCATATCAAATTACTCTACAGGAAATACTACACCCCATCGAAAAGGGCAAAATGGGGTAATAATAAATTTAATAAATGTCCAAAATGCTCAAACCCAGCAGCAAATTTGGTTGATATGCTGTGGGATTGCCTCAAAATATATCAATTATGGCAAAAAGTAGAATATTGGATTGTTAATGTGTTAAAAATCCCCTCAATTCTTTATCCCTGAGACAGGTGGTATTTTTATCAGAAGCAGCTCAAAACCTACAAGTTCATAAAATTATCTACTTGATTATATTGGCAGTTAGGAATCTAATTTTTAGAAAATGGAAATCAAGTAGTACCCCCAGTGTTCCAGAAATTAGAGACCTCCTCTTAAAATGTTGTACATTAGAACAGCACACTACTGATATGTATAATGAACAAGATATATCTTGTTTTTTTATTAAATGGGCACCCCTTATTAAAACCCTTCCCCCAAGGGAAATTGATTTATTAATTTTCCCTTTCCGGAACTAGAAGACTAGATAGTCTTGCTGGAGATTTGGTGATTATAATGAGAGGAAGTGTTTTTTCTATTCCTCTCAGTAGGGGCCACAGGGAGAACGAGGGCAGAGTTTGTTTTCTCTTCCACCCCACCCCCCCCTCTTTTTTTTTCCTCTCTCTCTTCTGTGAATTATGACATTATAAGGGTTTCTTTTTATTTATGCAAATTATGACACTTGGGGAAGTCTCCCTAAGTGTGATGCGGGAATCCAGACGTGGACCCGTTGCTCAGTGTGCTTAGAGGGATATGGCTGCACCTCACTGACGAGGCCCACAATAGGCCGAAACATACATCTGGGGTTTTGCTGTTTCTCTCGTTTAAAGAGGGATTGCCTGGTATTTCGGGGCTGGACTGTACTGTTAAGTCAGGATCAGACTGATATGCTTCAGGAAAGTTCTTCTCTGTGAAAGGCACATGTTGAGCAAAAAGAGGCTGCTTCTTGGGTGGTAACTAGCCATAGAGCAAGCTATCATGCTATTGTTCATTCCCAGGTTGAGCGCATCTCTCTTTTTATTTATGCAAATTATGACACTTGGTGAAGTCTCCCTAAGTGTGATGCAGGAATCCAGATGTGGACCTGTTGCTCAGTGTGCCTAGAGGGAAATGGCTGCACCTCACTGACGAGGCCCACAATAGGCCAAAACGATCATCTGAGGTCGCTTCTCGGGCCTTTGACTGGGATCAAATGCAATTTTCTGTGCTTGGTCTTGGTTGAAAGATTTGCTGCCTGGAGACCTGCTCCTTCGACCTGGGTTCCTTTCCCTTCAGGATTTGGGCTCCTGCTGCTATTGGGGGGCGGCTACTCCTTAGGCGTAGAGCAACTGGGTAGTAGGGCCGTCCCCTTGGCCTTGTGGCATCGTCCCTGGACGTCAGCCACATGCTGATTTTGGGGGGGGGGGGGGCGCTCTGAAATCCAGCCTAAAGAGGCAATAGGACAATTATGGCTACCAATGTGCCAAACATTCCCCATATACTTCGGGTGTTGATTTCTGAGGACTTCCGAGAGAAGATTGGTTTGGCTCATGTCCAGCAGGTTGTTTTGGAGGGTGTTTTGAAGATGCCAAGAGCAAGTTTGCATTGTGTTCAGTCTTTCCCTTCAAGAGGGATTTTTGATGTGGCTTTCACCGATGAGCATCATTTACAGACCTGCTATCAACGGACTATTGATATGGCTGCTGCTCCAGAGTTGGTGGGCATGAGATTTGTTGCCTGTGTGCAGAGGGAGAGAAGAATCCTGGTGACAGTACATATGTACAACCCTTGGGTCACTGATGTGGAAATTTGTCTGTTTCTTTGTCGCTACTTTGATGATGTTCAAGGAGGTAGCAATCTAAAGAATCAGTTTGGGACTTTCAATGGAAAGCACAGGCTCTGGGTGCAGTTTGTGCCAGATGAATTAGGTATTGGTGGAAAGAAACACCCTCCACAGACTTTCGCCATAGTTGGAAACAGAGGTTTCCTATACTATGATGACATGCCTCTTTTTTCCCATAGTTGCAACCTGTTTGGTCACATTGCTGAAAATTGCCCAGGTGCCAGATGTCGAAATTGCAGTTAGGAGGATCATCTTGTTGCCCACTGTAGTAAACGCCGGACCTGTGACCTGTGTGTTTCTTCAAGTCATCTGTGCAGGATGTGTCCTTTGATGATGTTGCAGGGGCTTGATAGAGTAAAGCCATCCTACACTGATGTTGCAAAAAAAACATCTTCAGTTGCGGTTGAGCCATCTGTGAATGAGGTCTCTTATGAGGCACTGAACTCTATATTACCTCTTTGTGTAAGAAAATAGCAATTGGGGTCCCTGTCGGAGAGGTGTCTGATGCTCCTGTGGTGGTTCCTGTGGCTGAGAAGGTGGAGGAAGCCCAATCTAATCTTCAGGAGGTGGATCTTGCTACATCTCATGTGATAGCTGCTTCCAATGTTCTTGAAGCCCTGTTGCCCAATTCTGTGGATGATACTGTTGCTGTTCCTGGGACACAGAATTTTTCCTTCACTGAGTCATCTTGTGATCCTGCTCCTGATGCTATTCTTGGTGAAGGGGAGAACATTGATTGGTCTGTTGTTGTGTCCTCTGGTTCTGAGGAGGATATGGACACTGCAGGGAAAAAAATCTGCCTCCAAGTGGAAAAAAGGTGCGGATTCTGATGGATGGGAGAGTCCTGATTTGGATCTTCCAGTAGTTAAGAGTGCAGATCCAGATACTGCAAGTGATGCTGACTCTTTAATTTCAGAGTTTCCTTCTGTTTCTACTAAAGACATTCCCACTGACTCAAGCCAGTGTATAGGTGACTTTTCTGATGCCTCTTCTGTTGGTTATCTAGATAAAAGAGATGTGAACCAACTTGCTGAAGTTACTGGTAATGCGGCTGGCAAGGGGGAGCCTAGGAGGTTGGAACATCACAGAGGCAGATTTAAAGGATCTCTAAAGGAGTCCTAAGAAAAAGAAAGGAAAGAAGAAGTCCTGATGTTAATTCTTTTTTTTTTGTTTTTCTTTAATTTATTTTTGTGTTGTTTCTGACCGTTTCTTCCCTTAATGTCAGGTGTATGAAAACTATAGCAAGGAGAGCTGCAATTTTTAAGTTATTATCTGTATGTTCCGCTAATATTTTTTGTTTGCAGGAATGTGGTCTCTCTGAACATCCTAAATGTGCTGACTGGGAATATGGTCCTAAAGTATGGTCTTGTTCTTCTGATAGGAATGGAGGCGGGGGAGTTTTGTTTAAGGGGTTTTGTTTTTCTATCCTTAATGTAGTTCATACTGTCCCAGGTCGGGTTCTTTTTGTTAGTATTAGTTTTTGTGGTACTGTTTTTCGTTTGTTTAATGTATATGCTTCTCCAAATAGGGTAGAACGTTTGCTTAATTTTGAAACATTAAAGTTTTTCTGCCAGGTCGAGAGTCAACTTTTTGGGATGGGTATTTTAATTGTATTATTAAGAATGGGGACAGAGAGGGTGGTTTGAAGGATGCCTTCGGGTCTGTTTCATTTTCAGAGGAGGGTTTTACTTTCTTTAGTGATAGTGGTGGGATAAAATCTCAAATTGATTTTTGTTTTTTATCTAAATTTCTATGTGTTGATGATTTTTCTTTAAAGCGGGTGCCCTTTACGGATCATGCCCTTTTGATGTGTTAGGTGAATTGTGATTTGAAGTATGGAAAGGGTGTTTGGAAACTGAATGTGGATTTGTTAGAAGATGAGAGGATTAAGCGTCAGTTTGTTTGGATGTATGAAAGGTGGCGTGAAAGAATGTGATTTTAGCAATGTGCTTATGTGGTGGAAATGGTTAAAGGTGGAAATAAAGAGGTTTTTTATTAAGAAAGGCTGTGAGAAAGCTAGAATGGAAAGGGAGTTGTATGATAAATGGTATCTTAGGTTGTTGTATTTGTATGAATTGAAAAATTGTGGTATTATGTGCATGAGGAAATTGCTGAAGCAAGAAAGATAATTAAAAAGTGTATGCATGAAAAAGGAAAGAAAATTGTTTTTATGGCAAGATTGCAGTAAATATTTTTTTAAGAAAGCTTTTGAAGGAAAAACTGGTTATGTTAGTGTTTTTAATAAGGTTGAGTGTGAAATTAATGGTACGGATGGTATTTTGCGTGAAGTTCATGAGTTTTATAGTGAGCTGTAGAAAGAAAAGACAAGAGATGTTTAATTGGAAAAGGAGTTGTTGGAAGATATTGAGGTTAAGTTGGAAAAATATGATAATGATTTGTTAGAAAGGGATATAAGTTTGGATGAGATTGCAGAGGTTGTTAGGAGTTTTAAGAATGGGAAGGTACCTGATTGTGATGGTTTGCCTGTTGAATTTTATACTTGTTTTTGGAATTTGATTGGGGTGGATATGTTGGATGTTTGTAAGTTTGTTTTGAGAATGAATGTTTTGCCTGTTTCAATGAGAAAAGGTTTGATTGTTTTGTTATTTGAAAAGGGTGATAAGAGAGATTTGAGGAATTGGAGGCTGATTACGTTGTTGAATGTTGACTATAAGGTTATTGCAAAGGTGCTGGCAAATAGAATATGTGGAGTGATTGGTAAGGTTGAGGGCGAAGAGCAAGTGTGTGCTGTTCCTCAGGGTCAGATTTCTGAAAGTTTGTTGATACTACGTGATGTACTGTGGTATGTGAGGGAGAGGATGAGGTCTGTTGCTGTTGCTATTGTGAATTTTGAAAAAGCGTGTGATAGGATAGTGCATGATTTTATGTTTCATGTTTTAGAACGTTTAGGTTTTTCTGGTAAGATTATTGGATGGTTTAAATGTTTGTATGGTGATATTGTGAGTCAAGTTCAGGTTAATGATTTTTTGACTGCGGAATTTTGAGCTAAATCTGGAGTGTGTCAAGGATGTTCTTTGTCTCCTGTGTTATTTGTATGTGTCATTGAGCATTGTTTGAGGAAGGATACATTATTTAGAGGTATGAGTGTTCCTGGCAGTAATGGAAGGTGTTTAAAGTGATTGGGTATATGGATGATGTGAGTGTGGTATGTGAGACTCAGGCTGGTTTGAGGAGAGTGAATACTTTGGTTGAATGTTTTTGTATGGCAAGTGGTTTCAGAGTTAAAGGGACACTGAACCCAATTTTTTTATTTCATGATTCAGATAGAGCATGTAATTTTAAGCAACTTTCTAATTTACTTCTATTATCATTTTTCTTCATTCTCTTGCTATCTTTATTTGAAAAAGAAGGCATCTCAGCTAAGGAGCCAGCACATTTTTGGTTCAGTACCATAGACAGCACTTATTTATTGGTGCTGTCCAATCAGCAAGGACAACCCAGGTTGTTCACCAAAAATAGGCCGGCATCTAAACTTACATTCTAGCTTTTCAAATAAACATACCAAGAGAATTAAGAAAATTTGATAATAGGAGTAAATTAGAAAGTTGCTTAAAATTGCATGCTCTATTTAAATCATGAAATATTTTTTTGGGTTCAGTGTCCCTTTAATTGGAATAAGTGTAAAGTTAAAGTTTTTGGTAATGATAGGGAGATTGATTCTTGTGGATGGCCTGTGACTGCTGGTGCAATTGAGGTGTAGGGTGTGGAATTTGATTTGAATTTGAAAGGCTTGGAAAGTTGGGAGAAAGTTTTTGAAAAAGTGAGTAGAAAACCTGAGTAGAAAACAGTTTTGGTCTTTAAGGACTTTATCTTTGGAAGGAAAAATGTTAGTTATTAAATCGGTTTTGATCCCTATTATGTTATATTTGGCGTTAGTTTTTCCGCCTCCTGAGAGGATTTTTCTGAGAATTTTGAGAGTGTTGTTTTCTTTTTTCTGGAGTTCTGGTATGGAGCGTTTGAAAAGAGATGTTGTTAAGAGTAAGAATGTTGGTGGTAAGGGTTTTCCAAATGTGGAGAGATTTTTGGCTGTGAAATATGTTAGTAGGTGTGTGGTTCTGAGTGGTAAGGATAGCATGGCTGGTTGTATGGTAAAGTATGCTTGTTGAAATGTTTTAAGATGATATGGTTTGTTTGAGATTGATAGAAAGAAACCGGTATGTTTTGCTGTTCCGTGGTTTTATGTAAGGGTGGAATGTTGGATTAAAAAATATGGTTTGTAGAATGTTAGTAGGGAGATGTGGTGTGCAAACAGAATAGTGTTGAGAATGTTGGAGAAGAAGGAAGGTCTTGAGTTGATTGGGTGTTTGAATGAGAATGAATGTGTGTAAGTATGGAAAAATGTGTGTAATAAGCATTTGATGAATAGGCAGAAAGATATTAGTTGGATGAGTGTGCATAAGTGTTTGCCAACAAGGGATTTTCAGAGAGTGCGTCGTTTAGTGGCTTCAGAAGTGTGTCCTAGAGATGGTTGCTGTCAAAGCGAGAGTGTTATTCATTTGTTTTGGAATTGTGAATATGCTCGAGATGTTTGGAGAAGTTTGAAAAGGATGATTAAGGTTCTGACTGGAGTGCAGTTTTTTACTTTTAATATGATGATGTATGGTTTGTGTGGAAGTGGTGTGGAAAAGGAGAAAGCAAGATTTATATGGTTGTTGACATGTTGTGTGAAGGAGGTGTTGTGGGATGTGCATAATATTTAGATTTTTAAGAAAGAGGTAGTTATTGTAGGTAATTGTGTGGGTATGATCCGTGGTAAGTTGTTTTTGTATTTTTCTTTTGATAGGAGGCGATATAGGGAATTAGATTCGGAAGACATCTGGACGACAAAGAAGTGGAACGATTGTATTATTTCGTTTTTAGGTTTTTTTTTTCCAGTTTGTTTTTGTCTGTATTTGAAATATGTTTAATTTTATTCTGTGTGATTATTTAAGTTTTATGTTTGCATTGATTTTTTCTGATGACAAAAGTTTGGGTCAATATTTCAGTTGTTTTGTAACAAGAGATATTTGGTTTGCATTTGTTATTATGATTTTATTTTGTATATATGCATATATGATTATTTTTCTAATAAAAGAATTATGAAACGTAAGTCTGGGGTTTTGCTGTTTCTCTCGTTCAGAGAGGGATTGCCTAGTATTTCGGGGCTGGACTGTACTGTTAAGTCAGGATCAGACTGATATGCTTCAGGAAAGTTCTTCTCTGTGAAAGGCACATGTTGAGCAAAAAGAGGCTGCTTCTTGGGTGGTAACTAGCCATAGAACAAGCTATTATGCTATTGTTCGTTCCCAGGTTGAGCGCTTCTGTCATTTTATTTATTAATATATGTAATAAGATTCAACCCATTGTAGTTGGATGATGATTGTTTTTTTTTCTATCAACAAGCCCTGCATGGCGAAAATATTGGTTTAAAATTAACCTTTGTAATATGTATTAAATTGGATATTTTTATTTTCTGGAAATAAAGAAAAAAATAAATTTATAAAAAAGATTGGCTGTGTTTGATTCTGTGGCCTCTAGTTATCAAGCCGTCAACCTCAAATACACTGGAATTCCACAGCGTATTTGTGGCGAGGCTGATTCAAAGTAGAATTTAGTGACGTAAGCTTCGATGCGCTGGACTCAGTCTGACACAGATCGATTCTTACGTCACTCCAGATGTTCCACACACAAGTTCGGCACAATCTGACTACTTTTGCTAGTTATCAAAAAACTAGCAGGTACGCTCAGCACTTTTCCGGCCCAGCGTACCTGGTTTTCAATCCGCCGCCCTGGAGGCAGCGGATCCCATAGGAATCAATGGGAGTCTGACCATAGCGAAAGTTCATGTTCGCTGCTGCCCGACATCCCATTGATTCCTATGGGAGATGTCTACACCTAACACCCTAACATGTTCCCCGAGTCTAAACACCCCTAATCTGCCCCCCCCTACACCGCCGCAACTAAATAAAGTTATTACCCCCTAAACCGCCGCTCCTGGAGCCTGCCGCCACTATAATAATTATGTTAACCCCTAAACTGCCACTCCCAGAGCCCACCGCCACTCTAATAAACTGATTAACCCCTAAACTGCCGCTCCCGGACCCCGCCACAACTATAATATATATGTTAACCCCTAAACCGCCGCTCCCGGAGCCCACCGCCACTCTAATAAACTGATTAACCCCTAAACCGCCGCTCCCGGACCCCGCGGGGGGCGGAGGCAGCAGCCTAGAGGAACAGACGCATGTTTTAAGAGCTCTGGCTCTAAATGCTCCAAAATCCATAGTAGAATACTATTTTAATACAACTTAAGTCCTAAGAAGTCATGGACTAATTGCTCAATTGAGGACTGGAGAGGGGACCACTTTTCCGTGCCAACACGGCAATCCGATAGTGGGATTAAAGGCCTGAATACAGCCCCTTCATACAGACAGCAGCCATATTTATAACCTTGTGGGCCAACGGTATTGTTAACAATGGAGAGCACTCACTGGATTTTATTTGAAATTGGCAAACTCCTGGAGTCGCATCAACAGGCGTTTACAGTAACCTTAAACAAGATGTTTGGACCTGTGGTTGATGAAGAGGCTCGGGCGGAAGAACACCCACACATGGTAGACGGTGTGGGAGCTAGCGGAGATACACCAGAGCTACATTGCATACTGCGCGCCTCTGATCTCGATGTGAGAGCGGATGAAAGATTTCCATGTCAGGTGCCTGAGCATCGGTTAGCAGAACACTCACCAATGCGAGCTAAAGTAGGCGAGTCGGCACCCAACAGAAGAGTGAAACTCAAAGCTGTGGTCACAATGGAGCTACTGGGGTCTGGGATCTTGGATCCGGATCTCGGGCCTCTTACTTCCCAAACGGCTAAACAGGAACAGTTACGGAACTTACTCTCAACATCTAAATCTAGCGGCTGTGGAGATTGGTTGCTCCAGCATGGGGAGAGCTGGGGAGACTCTCCTCATTTACCTAAAGCCGGAGTGGGGTAGACTTAGCTGAATCCTATATGAACAGTCCGCTCACAAGTACTGGAACTGAGTTACTGTTGAAACACTAGAGATGCTGTTTTTACTGTTCTCCCCCTACCCTGCCTGCAGGGCTCCGTATATGCTATATTATATTACATTATGCATGTCTACCTGAGTTTTATTTGATAAAGTGCCTAGAGATTCCTTGGTTATTTAATAATTAGGGGTTCTACAGTTTACCATGTTGCAACTATGTGTTTACTTTCTGAAATTTTCCTGCCTTCACTGGGATTCCTTTTTCCAAATTAAATGCTTGATATCGTTCTAAGTAATGGACACCTGTATATATGTACAACTGTTTGCATTGTTTTATTATCTCTTGTTTGTAGCTCTGTCCCTTTCAGTATTTACACAATGTGTTCCTTTTGGCAACCTGCCTCCTCTTGCGGATGATTGTTGGTATAATAACATTGCCACTTGTGTTAAATACTCACCTTTTTTTCATACTTTTACCAACACCTACCAGAACTCCTTTGGGGACTTTGTACTCTGAGTATTGAGCTCTATACCTCTATAGTACAGGCGTAGCCAGCGGCCGGGGTTGCGCCTTAAAAATTAATATGTCTAGCAATATAGGTGTTCCATTATGTTTAATAGATTCGTCCCCTTATTGTCATGATGTTTCCCCAGTGTTGACATTTAATTTATACAGAGTGTGTCATCTGCTCCCACACTAATCCAAGTTACAAGGCCTCCTACCATTTTATAAACAGCCTCTTATAGATAAGTATGTTTTTATGTTACAATGGTTCTAGCTCAACCCACATAGCCCATTTTTTGCTTATGCCTACAGCTCTCCTATTTACGGTGACGCTTATTGCCTGGACTAACCAGACTTTATGTGTTACTTACATAGTGTATCCAAAGACAAACTATAGTACTCATTATATTGGCTAAATAATTCCAGTTGGCATATCTATTTCTGTAAGAGGGTACAACCCACTGGCTAATAGTTTTGGCTACTTGGTTCATAAGTATTCTATCAAGCACTAAGATGTTATAACATGAGGCGTAGTGAGACTTTGCAGATTAATACAGTGTTTCTTGTGCAGACAGGTCCTGCATTATTACTCTTACCACTTATGCCCGTCTTATGCACTGTATTTTGGGTAAGCTCTATAAATTTTGCCAATTGTGCAAATATAGAACCTATGGCTCCCTTGATTTAGGTACTCCCTTAATCTAACATATACTTAACATATTAATAACCTACTACTTTATAATGACCACCTCCCCTCCCACCACCCAATAATATGCCTCTTAGTTTAGGAGGACTTTCTAGGCGGTTTCTCTACTTAATACCGCAAACATACACTACTTTTCTATTTGCAGCCTTTCATTTTACCGCAGAGTTGACTTTATTTCTCCCATTTAGGACAGCAAAAATGATCGGCCTTCTTTACATATGGGGTTAAAGATCAAAAGTTAAAAAAGAGGTTTTTCAATAAGGGCCCATAAGTGGCCCTCTCCAATTCATGATTACCTACTTTATATTCTGGTTATGGTGATTTCATTTGACCCGAAAGTGGTCGCTTACATCATATAGTAGGTGTTCAGTTAACATGGCACTCATTGCATATTATGGGAAAGTAGTCTGTCATTCAATTATTCTGTTTATTCATTTGACATATGTTAGCAGTCTGCTCTGTAATAATCTTTGTTTCTTATGTTGTGTATTGGCAATTACTAATTGTTTGTCTTGACAAAAAAACCTCAATAAAAATATTTAAAAAAAAATATATATATTAATTAAATACATCTAAATATTATAACTCTTATTAAGTAAATTAATCCTATTTAAAACGAAATACTTACCTTTAAAATAAACCCTAATGTATTTATTTTAAATAGGTACAATAGCTATTAAATAGTTATTAACTATTTAATAGATACCTAGTTAAAATAAAGACAAATTTACCTGTAAAATAAAAACTAACCTAAGTTACAATTACACCTATCACTACACTATCATTAAATAAATTATTCCTATTTAAAACTAAAAACTTACCTGTAAAATAAACTCTAAGATAGCTACAATGTAATTAATAATTACATTGTAGCTATTTTAGGATTTATATTTATTTTACAGGCAACTTTGTATTTATTTTAGCTAGTTAGAATAGTTATTAAATAGTTATTAACTATTTAATAACTACCTAGCTAAAAGAAATACAAAATTACCTGTAAAATAAATCCTAAGCTAAGTTACAATTAAACCTAACACTACACTATCATTAAATTAATTAAATAAATTACCTACAAATAACTACAATTAAATACAATTAAATAAACTAACTAAACTACAAAAAATAAAAAAAATAAGTTGCAAAAAATAAAAAAAATAAGTTAAAAAATATTACAACAATTTTAAGCTACTTACACCTAATCTAAGCCCCCTAATAAAATAACAAAGCCCCCCAAAATAAAAAAAATGCCCTACCTTATTCTACATTAAAAAGTTAACAGCTCTATTACCTTACCAGCCCTTAAAAGGGCCTTTTGCGGGGCATGCCCCAAAGAATTCAGCTCTTTTGCCTGTAAAAGAAAAATACAACCCCCCCAACATTAAAACCCACCACCACATACCCCTAATCTAACCCAAACCCCCCTTAAATAAACCTAACACTACCCCCTGAAAATCATCCTACCTTTAGCCGTCTTCAGCCAGCCGACCACCGATGGAACAGAAGAGGAGATATGCAGCGGCCGAAGTCTTCATCCAAGGGGCACTGAAGAAGTCTTCCATCTGACTGATGTCATCATCCAAGAGGCGCTGAAGAAGTCTTCCATCCGATTGAAGTCATCATCCAGGCGGCGTCTTCAATCTTCATCCATCCGGAGCGGAGCGGAGCCATCTTCAGACGAGCCGACGCGGAGCCATCTTCACCGACGACTGAACGATGAATGACGGTTCCTTTAAGTGACGTCATCCAAGATGGTGTCCCTCGAATTCCGATTGGCTGATAGGATTCTATCAGCCAATCGGAATTAAGGTAGGAAAAATCTGATTGGCTGATTAAATCAGCCAATCAGATTGAAGTTCAATCGGATTGGCTGATCCAATCAGCCAATCAGATTGAACTCGCATTCTATCTACTGATCGGAACAGCCAATAGAATGCAAGCTCAATCTGATTGGCTGATTGGATCAGCCAATCCGATTGAACTTCAATCTGATTGGCTGATTTAATCAGCCAATCAGATTTTTCCTACCTTAATTCCGATTGGCTGATAGAATCCTATCAGCCAATCGGAATTCGAGGGATGCCATCTTGGATGAAGTCACTTAAAGGAACCGTCATTCGTTGTTCAGTCGTCGGTGGAAGAAGATGGCTCCGCATCGGCTCGTCTGAAGATGGCTCCGCTCCGCTCCAGATGGATGAAGATTGAAGATGCCACCTGGATGATGACTTCAATCGGATGGAAGACTTCTTCAGCGCCCCTTGGATGATGACTCAGTCGGATGGAAGACTTCTTCAGCGCCCCTTGAATGAAAACTTCGGCCGCTGCAGATCTCCTCTTTTGTTCCATCGGTGGTTGGCTGGCTGAAGACGGCTAAAGGTAGGATGATCTTCAGGGGGGTAGTGTTAGGTTTATTTAAGGGGGTTTGGGTTAGATTAGGGGTATGTGGGTGGTGGGTTTTAATGTTGGGGGGTTGTATTTTTCTTTTACAGGCAAAAGAGCAGAATTCTTTGGGGCATGCCCCGCAAAAGGCCCTTTTAAGGGCTGGTAAGGTAATAGAGCTGTTAACTTTTTAATGTAGAATAGGGTAGGGCATTTTTTTATTTTGGGGGGCTTTGTTATTTTATTAGGGGGCTTAGATTAGGTGTAAGTAGCTTAAAATTGTTGTAATATTTTTTAAATGTTTGTAACTTATTTTTTTTTATTTTTTGTAACTTATTTTTTTTTATTTTTTGTAGTTTAGTTAGTTTATTTAATTGTATTTAATTGTAGTTATTTGTAGGTAATTTATTTAATTAATTTAATGATAGTGTAGTGTTAGGTTTAATTGTAACTTAGCTTAGGATTTATTTTACAGGTAATTTTGTATTTCTTTTAGCTAGGTAGTTATTAAATAGTTAATAACTATATAATAACTATTCTAACTAGCTAAAATAAATACAAAGTTGCCTGTAAAATAAATATAAATCCTAAAATAGCTACAATGTAATTATTAATTAAATTGTAGCTATCTTAGGGTTTATTTTACAGGTAAGTATTTAGTTTTAAATAGGAATAATTTATTTAATGATAGTGTAGTGTTAGGTGTAATTGTAACTTAGGTTAGTTTTTATTTTACAGGTAAATTTCTCTTTATTTTAACAAGGTAGCTATTAAATAGTTAATAACTATTTAATAGCTATTGTACCTAGTTAAAATAAATTGATATTTGCCTGTAAAATAAAAATAAATCCTAAAATAGCTACAATATAATTATTATTTATATTGTAGCTATATTAGGGTTTATTTTAAAGGTATTTAGTTTTAAATAGGATTAATTTATTTAATAAGAGTTATAATATTTAGATGTATTTAATTAATAATTAAGTTAGGGGGGTGTTAGGGTTAGACTTAGGTTTAGGGGTTAATAATTTTATTATAGTTGCGGCGGTGTAGGGGGGGCAGGATAGGGGTTAATACATTTATTATAGGTGGCGACGGTGTAGGGGGGGCAGATTATGGGTTAATAAGTTTAATATAGGTGGCGGCGGGGTCCGGAAGCGAGGGTTTCGGGGTTAAACAATTTATTTAGTTGTGGCGTGGTACGGGATCGGCAGGATAGGGGTTAATAAATTTATTATAGGTGGCGGTGGTATAGGGGGTGCAGGATAGGGGTTACTAGGTATTATGTAGGTGGCGGCGGGGTTTAGGGGTTAATAACTTTATTTAGTTGCGGGGGGCTCCGGGGGCACCGGTATAGGGGGTAGAACAGTATAGTTAGTGTGGGTGCTTAGTGACAGGCTAGCAATAAAGCTGTCAAAAAGCCGAAGAGCAGCGAGATCGGATGAGTGATAACTATCACAGTCCGCTGCTCATCGCCCCGTACTTGGTGTGCGGCTTTTTGACAGGTTTTTTTATAACTTTGGCGAGATTTTTCAGGTCAGCGGTGGCGATGGTAGGCGGGCGTATTGGGGCCGGCGATGGCAGGTAAGTAGACACGTTGATAACTAGGCCTCTGTATGATTGTGATAATTTTGATATAAACATTTTTTTTATATTTAATGAGACTCTCTGAAATATTGGAATTGTGTGCTTAGTTCCTGCAAAGGTTAAACACATAGTGAAAGTCAGCACCAGAGCGGTGAGGGGTGAATTAGGTGCTTTAGTTTGACCATCCTGATCATTAATACTTGGGGCACTATTAGTCTCTTCGTTCAGACCGTGTATATGTTAATTAGCAGTAACTTGTGTACTTAGCGTGTGAGCCAAATCGGATCATTCCGATCTATACCATTTGGGGTATTAATGGTCTCCTCTCTTAGACCCTATACATGTCAAATAGTAGTCATTTGTGAATTCTGCGTGATTGCTTAAGTTGGTATCTTTCTATTGTCTTTTAGCTGACAGCTTATATGACACGCTGCAGGAGTTAACCAGTAGCCAGCACGGGTTGTTATTGAGACACAGTATAACACCAGCCTGACATAAATATAATTACAATCCTGTAGCGGCATACATATTCATATATATTACAAGTGGATGTTTATCCGTATTATTAAGTATTAAGCTGCTAATAGCCATGAGTTTATTGGTTCACACATACTATGCGTAATAGCGTGATGCAATAGGAGTATATTATACTTGGGTGGACTATAAAGTAGCACTTATACAATCTATTAGGGAAGATAGGTATACATTGATACTTCCAGCTACAAATAAATCAGTATGCAAGCTTTTCAACACTTTTATTTAAGGTTCAATCGATATTAGTGGTGCTATCAGCAATTACTGCTCTGGGAACTGATGACATAATTCCAGAACAAAGTTATAATACTATAAGCACCATATTGAATATATATCTAAGATTTATAAATAATATGTGGAGAATGGAAAATAATAAAGTTTACACTAATGATGTTGAAATACACAATACTATATAATTAAGCAGCTTTTCAACAATTGTTACCAAAGAACAATTTACATCAGTGGTGTTATAGTAACCCAAGTGGTGGGAAGCCCGGCAATTATCACATAATTTAATAAGCACTAAGACCTTTGGTGCAATCATTTTAGTTGATAAGCTGAATATTATATTAACCATATAGTGGTAATAATATTTGCAACCACACTATAAGATATCAAGAGTGTCCTATATTGGATTTTGATTAATCTGACTTTCAGCACCAACCCATTATTAATCAGTTATTTAACTGAAACCAATATCTGCTAGCATTTTAGTTTTAATTTTACCCATTGTTTTAAACACGTTCTAATAAAGATTAAATTTTTTAATTTACGTGACCTTCAGTTCTCTAATTAAATTTATTGTAGAGTCTCAGGAGTGCTGTTATAGTATCCTTTTTGTTCAATTCTTTATTGAATTTAAGTTTAAAGTAGCTTATGATACTTAGCACCACACCACAAATATTTGTTGTACCTTGAGGCCAACTTGCCTTAATTGTGGATGGTGAGGAGACTCTTATTATTTATTTGGAGTGGTGCCATCAAATCTTTTTTGTTTCAAACCTAGCTGAATATATCTGGTGAGCCAATGACAAGAGACAAGCACATGAGAGTGTGTGCAACCATCAATCATCAGCTAGCTATCAGTAGTACATTGCTGCTTCTGAGTCTGCATAGGTATGCTTTTTGACAAAAGATATGAGAAAATGAAGTAAATTTGATAATAGAAGTAAAATGAAAAGTATCTTAAAATTGCTTTCTCTATCTAAAGCATAAAAAAAACCTTTTTTTTTACTCTCACGTCCCTTTAATTTCCTTTACCTGTTTCTTTTTGTACATTGATAATAGTGCCTGATAATAAAAGGGTTAAATAGTTGAACATCTGTGTACTTTGCTATGACTTTTATGCAGGCAGCTGCAAAGAGCATAGAATTAAAAAGCACTCTCCACACTGATAATTGCAATGTGTACCACAAAGACCGCACAGTCACCAAAGCATGTAATTAGCATATGCTTTATATTTGTACTTTCATTTGAAAAAGTCCTTTATTCAGATTCGGAGCTTCAATATCATGTTCCCTTAATATGTTTGTTGTTTGTGTTGTAGAATTAAGTTTCTAATTTTATACAGTAGATTTCAAACAAAAACACGTCAGCTTCAATAAAACCACTTTCACCTAATCCATTCAGATCTCATCATGTATTAGCTAATAATCAAAAGTTGATTCATTTATTGGAGTAGTTGAGAAATCAGATAAATTGTTATGGAAATTGTTAACAAATCTCAACTACATGTTTTCATTATACTGGATTCGTGTATATTGGTTTATCATCCCATATGAAAAAGAATATAATATATATCTGATATATTCAGTTCATTTATGGACTCTATGCATTTCAGGGCCACTCCACTCCTGATGAGGGTATGGGGGTCTGTGGCGGCAGAAAAGTGGCCACGGCCTGCTCCTAATGAGGGTGTGTGGGCCTGTTCCGGAGGAAAAATGGCCCCAGCCAAGGTAGTGGGTGAAGATGTCACTGGCTAATAACTCCCACAGTTGTTTAAATTAGAAATGGAACTAATACTGCAATAACACTTGTGAACTTCCTATAAAAGCTTATTAGCTAATAGGTACTTTCTGTCAAGTCTCAGTGGGTGATAGCCACTTCCTGTTAATGTTTAAAGGGACATGTTAACAAAGCTCTGAATCACTGGAAAGTGATGCATCATAATTGTAAAAGGCTGATTAGAAAATATCACATCAATATTTCTTTGTAAAAATAAAAGAAAATATTCTATACTGAAACTTCCTCAGTAGCCACATCCCATTGTAAAGGGGTTTTAAGAATCCAATGATGATTCTAGTATTGGGGCTTGCAAGGGAGTGTACATCTTGTATGTGCAGGCACTAATCACTCTATTTACCTCCTTGGTAAGTTTACTGTATTTACTGTATACTGTCCTTACTGGCCACTATCATCCATTGGGTCTTGCTTTCCATTACTTGCTTCCAATGACCTGTAAGTCCTTGCCTGCATCCAGTGTCCTGCCATTACTTGCATATTGTGCCCTGCTAACCACTACATACATGCAGAGTATTGAAACCCATTACCAGCATACTGTATAATTGCATAGAGTCATGATGACCTCCTACAGGAGAGAACAGTAAAATTAATGTTGGATACCTCTTGTGTGCTAAATTGATGGTATGCAAGTAGTAGGTACAATCTATGCCATTGTTCAGCAATGCTGGCTATAGACAACACCGAGCACCGCGGCCCATATTTGCAATGTATAGGAAAGGATTCCTTGAAATAGAACTACTGTGCCTAACCCCTAATCCTAATACCCCTAAACAGAACTACCCCGCAATCTCAAACTAACACTACACTAATAAATATCTAAACCAGCACATACCCACCGCAAGTACCTATTCTATTAACCCTTATACCGCCACTTACCCACGGCAAGTACTTTCCTATTAACCCCTATACTGCCACATACCCACCAAAAGTACTATCCTAATAATCCCTATACCACCACATACCCACCACAAGGACACTGATGATTAGGGAGGGACAAGACAGGTAACGTAAACAGAAGGCACCACTGCTTGAAGAGCCTTTCTCCCAAAAGAACCTCAGTTGAGGCAAAAGACTCATATTCAAAAAATTTGAACAGGATTTGCAGAGTAGACCAGTAGCAGCCTTGCAAATCCATTTCACAGAAGCTTCATTCTGAAAATCCCAAAAATAAGAAACAGCCCTAGTGGAAAGAGCTGTAATTCTCTCAGGAGACTACTACCCAGTAATTAACCAATTATACTTTGCTACCAGAGAAAGAAAAAGAACAGCTTTCTGACCTCTATGTTTCCCAGAGAAACCAACAAACAGGGCAGAAGACTGTCGAAAATCCTTAGTCGTCCGAAAATAACATTTTAAAGCACGCACAACCTCCAAGTTGTGCAACAAACGATGACAATGAAAAGGAACAACAATTTCATAATACATTTTTTTGTCTGAACCACTTTAGGAAGGAACCTAACTTAGTGCGAAGATCCGCCTCATCGGCATGAAAGAGAAGATAAGGCGAATCACACTGCAAAGCTGAGAGTTTCGACACTCTCCAAGCAGATGAGATAGCAATAAGAAACAAAAACTTCCAAGATAACAACTTATATCTATGGAATACAATGGCTCAAACGGAGCTTGCTGCAAAACTTTAAGAACAAAGTTAAGGCTCCCAGGAGGAGCAACAGACTTAAACACAGGCCTGATTCTGACCAAGACCTGTTCAAAAGATTACATATCCGGCACGTCCACCAGACACTTATGCAAGAAAAAGATAATGCAGGAATCTGACCCTTCAGAGAACTGACTGACAAAACCTTTTTCCAGACCTTCCTGAAGAAAGGACAAAATTCTACAAATGCTGACTCTACTCCAAGAGAAGCTTTTGGACTCATACTAATAAAGAAATGTATGCCATATCTTATGGTAATTCTTTCTCGTAATAGGCTTGCAAGCCTGAATCAAGGTCTCAATGACTAAGTGTTCAATCTCCAAGCAGTCAGCTTCAGAGAAACTAAAAATGGATGAAAGAAGGGACCCTGAATCAGAAGGTCCTTCCTCAGAGGAAGTCTCCAGGGTGGGAGAAACAACCTCTCCATTAGGTCTGCATACTAGATCCAGTGAGGCCACGCAGGGACTATTAGAATAACCAACGCTCTCTCCTGTTGATACGAGAAATGACTTGTAGAAGGAGAGGAAACGGAGGAAACAGGAAAGCCTGTTTGAAATCCCAAGGAACCGCCAGAGCATCTATCAGAACGGCCTGTGGATCTCTTGACTTTGAACCGTACCTAGGCAACTTGGTAATTTGCCTAAATGTCATCAAAACCAAATCCGGCACCCCCCATTTGAGGGCTAAGTTGGAGAACACCTCCTGAAGGAGTTCCCACTCCCCAGGAGAAAAGTCTATTTGCTCAGAAAATTCGCTTCCCAGTAGTCCACTCCTGGAATGTGGATTGCAGATCGACAAAAATTGTGAGCTTCCACCCACTGAACAATCCAAGTCACATCCTACATGGTAAGGAACTCCAAGTTCCTCCCTGGTGGCTGATGAAACCATTGAGGTGATATTGTCTGACTGGAACACGGCTAAGGACAACTGAGGCCAAGTCATTGGAACATTGTAAATCGCTCCCAACTCCAAGATGTTAAAGAGGAGAGCAGAAACTTCCGAGTCCATAAGCCTTGCTCTTAAACAAGACCCAGACTGTTTCCCAGCCCAGCAGGATGGCGTCCGTGGTCACAACACCCAGGAATGTCTTTAGAAGCACCGGCACTGAGACAACTACTCCTGAGAAACCACTACGGGATAAAGACTCTTGTCAACTGACCTAGATCTATACGAATATTCTCCATTCTATGGAAAATAGCAAAGGGAATGATGTCCAAGATAACCATCAGACCAATTCCCCTCATATATTGAGGCCTATTTATCAAGCCGTCAACCGCAAATACGCTGGAATTCCGCAGCGTAATTGTGGCGAGCCTGATTCGACCCATTTATTAAAGCCTACAGACCGGCAAAAGTTGAAATTTGTGATGTAACATACGATCCGCTGGTCTCAGTCCGACACAGATCGATGCTTATGTCATTACAGATGTTCCGAATACACATTCGGCACTATCTGACAACTTTTGCAAGTTAACAAACTTCTAACAGGTACACTCGCTGCTATTCCGGCCCAGCGTACCTGGTTTACAATCCGCCACCCTGGAGGCCGCAGATGCCATAGGAATCAATGGGAGTCTGAAAGCAGCGAAAGCTCATGTTCGCTGCTGCCCGATATCCCATTGATTTCTATGGTAGAATAAAAGTTACATTTACACCTAACACCCTAACATAGCCCTGAGTCTAAACACCCCAATCTGCTGCCCCAACATTGCCGCAAGCTAAGTAATGTTATTAACCCCTATTCTGCCACTCCCCGACACCGCCGCAACTAAATAAATACATTAACCCCTATCCCGATGCTCCTGGAGCCCACCGCAACTAACTAAATGTATTAACCCCTATCCTGCCGCTCCTGGATCCCACCACAACTAAATAAATGTATTAACCCCTATCCCTCTGCTCCCGGAGCCCACCGCAACTAAATACATGTATTAACCCTTATCCCTCCACTCCCGGTGCCCACCGCCAACTGAATAAATGTATTAACCCCTAACCCTCCGCTCCCGGAGCATACTGAAACTAAATAAATGTATTAACCCCTAAACCCCTGGCCTCCCACATCACTACCACTTACTTAACCTATTAACCTCTAAACCACCAGCCCCCCACATCACCATAAACTAAATTAAGCTATAAACCCCTAAACCTAACAACCCGCTAACTTTACATTAACTATTAACTCATCCCTATCTTATAATAAATTTAAACTTACCTTTAGAATTAAAATAAACTATATTAAACTACTAATTAACCTACCCTATTATCTTAAAATTACATTAAACTATATTAAACTATTAATTAACCTACCCTAACTATTATACTAAAATTACATTAAACTACAAATTAAATTAACTATATTACATATTTAAAAATCTAACCCTACTCAAATTATTTAAATTTACAATAAAGAATTACTAAGTTACAAAAAAATAACAACTAAATTACACAAAATAAAAAAGAAAATAAAAAACACTAAGTTACACAAAATAAAAAATAAATTATCAAATATTTAAACTAATTACACCTAATCTAATAGCCCTATCAAAATAAAAAAGCCACCGAATAAAAAAAAACCTAGCCTACAATAAAGCGGCTCCATCTTCAAGACATCCGGCGCGGAGCATCCTCTTCTTACGATGGCTGTTGCAGAATTAAGTTTCGTTTAAATGACGTCATCCAAGATGGCGTCCCTTACATTCCGATTGGCTGATAGAATTCTATCAGCCTATAGAAATTAAGGTTAAAAAAATCCTATTGGCTGTTGCAACAGCCAATAGGATTGAGCTTTCATCCTATTGGCTGATTGGAATAGCCAATAGTGTTTTTTATTTTATGTAACTTAGTGTTTTTTATTTTGTGTAACTTAGTTGTTATTTTTTTGTAACCTAGTCATTTTTAATAGTAGATTTAAATAACTTGAGTAGGGTTAGGTTTTTAAATATGTAATATAGTTAATTTGATTGTCAGTTTAATGTAATTTTAGTATAATAGTTAGGGTAGGTTTATTAATAGTTTAATATAGTTTAATGTAATTGTAGGATAATAGTTAGGGTAGGTTAATTAGTAGTTTAATATAGTTTATTTTAATTCTAAAGGTAAGTTTAAATTTATTATAAGATAGGGATGTTAATATTTAATGTAAAGTTAGTGGGTTGTTAGGTTTAGGGGTTAATAGCTTAATTTAGTTTATGGCGAAGTGGGGGGGCAGTTTAGGGGTTAATAGGTTTAGTAAGTGGTAGTGATGTGGGAGGCCATTGATTTAGGGGTTAATACATTTATTTAGTTGCGGAGGGGTCCGGGAGCAAGGGGATAGTTGTTAATAACTTCATTAGAGTTGCGGAGGGCTCCGGGAGCAGTGGGATAAGGGTTAATACATTTACTTAGTTGTGGTGGGCTCCGGGAGCTGTGGGATAGGGGTTAATACATTTATTTAGTTGCGGCAGGGACCGTGAGCAGCGGGATAGGGGTTAATAACATTATGTAGGTGGCGGCGATGTCGGGCGGCAGATTAGGGGTGTTTAGACTCGGGGTACTTGTTAGGGTTTTAGGTGTAAACGTAATTTGTTTTCTACCATAGAAATCAATGGGATATCTGGCAGCAGCGAATATAAGTTTTCACTGCTTTCAGACTCCCATTGATTCCTATGGCATCCGCGCCCTCCAGGGTGGTGGATTGAAAACCTGGTATGCTGGGCCGGAATAGTGGCGAGTGTACCTGTTAGAAGTTTGATAAATGGCAATTTGTATTCGGAACATCTGTAATGATGTAAGCATCGATCTGTGTCAGATTGAGACCGGCGGATCGTATGTTACGCCACAAATTTCAACTTTTACCGGTTTGTAGGCTTTGATAAATGGGTTGAATCTGGATCGCCACAATTACGCTGTGGAATTCCAGCGTATTTGTGGTTGATGGCTTGATAAATATCCCTCCAAAACTTTACTTCCTCCATGCATCAAGGCAAAGAGAATGACTGGGGGTTATGGGAAGGGAAGTGATACTTAACAGCTTTGCTGTGGTGCTCTTTGCCTCCTCCTGCTGGCCAGGAGTGATATTCCCAACAGTAATTGATGATTCCGTGGACTCACCGTATCTTAGGAAAGAAATATATGTATTTATTCATATACATATATATTTCACATTTGCTGCCCATCACTGCGCAACTTACCGCCTTTGCTGCGCTAGGTTCTCATGCCGTGGCTCACGCAAGCTCACATTTGCATTGCAGGCCACTTCAAATACCAAGCACAATTGCAAGTGCTCCACTCATTTCAAAACACTGTTTATTTATTACAATGGAAATTCAGCATATGCATGTGTTAGTTTAGATCATGATTGTTATTTATTTTGGTTTGGTAGTCAGTGTCGCCAACAAATAATTTTAACATAGTATATAAAATTTTCAATGCACTGAAGAAATAATTCCTGGCATTAATAATTGACAATCTGCAATCATCCTCTTTATAAAAAATGTGTAGTGGAATAGGAAAAACAAACAGTACATAATTATGTTTGCAAAATTATTCAGTGGCAGCCTATAATTATTCCCTCTTCTAGCTATACATATGGATAAAACAAACAGTATTTAGTTAAGTCTTTGAATTAATCAGTGATATCCTATAATAATTATATTTCTATTTATACATAGTGGAAGTATGTAAAACAAATATAGTATAATTAACTGTACATTATCATAATAAAAAGGTGAATTATATGTATCATGTTTATTGAGCTCAAACCATCCATGGATTCATATGGCTAATTCTGTGGTGCCTTTTTACAATCTAAGCATAATTTACCTAAAACCTCCTAGCAGTGTAATGGATGAGTTCCACTAGCCCTACAGATTAAATAAATCTAGACAGTATAGCTTACTCTTTTTATACACTGCTTTCTCCATCAAAAAAATAATTTTCCAATTTACTTATTTTAGAAATTTTGCTTTGTTCTCTTGGCATTCTTAGTTGAAAGCTAAATCTAGGGAGGTTCATGTGCTAAGTTATAAGCCCTTGAAGACCGCCTCTTAGATCAGGGCATTTTGACAGTTTTTCACCACTAGAGGGTGTTAGTTCATGTGTTTCATATAGATAACACTGTGCTAATGCACATGGAGTTCCTAGGAGCCCGCACTGATTGGCTAAAATGCAAGTCTGTCAAAAGAACTGAACTAAGGGGCAGTTTGCAGAGGCTTAGATACAAGATAAACACAGAGGTAAAAACTGTATAAATATAACTGTGTTGGTTATGCTAGTTAAAACTAGGGAATGGGTAATAAAGGGATTATCTATCTTTTAAAACAATAAATATTCTGGTGTAGACTGTCCCTCTAAGAGCATTGTAATTATGATGTGAGAGGGGCCCCAAATTCTGTGATTGGCTTGCCATGTTTTGGGTCTGCATGGACTTAAAGAGACATTACAGTCAAACTTTTTATTTATGCAGCAGGAATTATTCAAAAGAGCGTATAAGGTCTACATGCAAATTAAGGCCTAGATTACAAGTGGAGTTCAAAAATATTAGTACTTTTATGTGTTAACATCACTCAAACTCAATCAATAGCTTCTATTTTTGCACTCATACTACAAGCCCAAAGTTCTATATCACTAGAGTGATAGTCTTCTAGGGAGTGCTAATAACTGCATGTCAGATAGCGCAGGTGCACTCAATCCCTCATGAAATAGACTTCTAATGGGGTGGACAGTAAAATTCATGTCTGATATCACTTGAGGGCTAAGATGATGATGTGATAATTCAAGGGTACCCTAAGATAATTGTGAGCTAATCTTAGGGTGCACTTAGTCGATGGTGTGCAAGTAGTGGAGTTCATTACTACACTAATAACAATTGTTTGCTTCTGGTCTCAAAAAGTGCAAACGTTTACAGCTGTATTTTCGATTGCATTTGAGTGTAACACTTAACTCACCACTTGTTTAATGAGCACAATGAGTGTGCTAATATTGCACCCTGTGCTATCCTTTAAAAGTATAGGGTGTGCTAAAAGAGTTTCAGCTGCATTAAGATGCTGTGGTTATTATACCAGAGCACAAGAATACAACCCTTGAAAAATCTACAGAATGCTATTTATCTTATTTCCTTTGCTGTAGCCAATTAGTGACAGATATCAACATGATCCTACACATTTCCACCAATTGCTGTGTAGCATGTAGGGATATCAGGGTTCTGCCTCTCACAGAATACACTCCAGCCTATCTATGTAAAAATGTAAATTAATACGTCGACATTTCACTCTAATCAATCTGCCAATGATTATTTATGGATAATCTACTGCTGCTTTTTTCTAGAAGGTTGCTGGTTCTTTGTACCAATCATTATGACTCATTGCTAAATGCCACATAACAAAGTTCTGTCCCTCAATTTGTTTAGCATTAATTATTCCACCTTTCCACAAAAAGCAGATGACAGGTTATATAAATATCAGCAGTGCAGCACCATGTAAGTCAGATAGCTAAGCACGCCATAGAGTGAGGGGTCAATGTATCATGAGATATGATCAGGTTATTGGTTTGTAAATTATGCAAAAGGACGGAAAACAGGGCACACAAAAATGTACTCTCAAAGCTCCTATTCAGACCAACCCTTCCCAAAGTATAGCCAACACAATAAACACCTATAATCCTATAGAATAAGCAGCACTAGAAATAAGCAATAGAGTACTGGAGGATGATCTAAATACATTTATTTATACCCATAAAATAGCTTCATTTAAAATATACCTTTAAAATACCTATAAATACCTTAAATCAAATAAGTATATGGACAGTTAAAATATGGCTCAAACAATAAAGGGACGTCTCCCTTATAATCAATCACTAGCAGTTAATTAAAAAAAACACACTAATGTGCAAAAGAAGAACAAGCGCTTACAGGGTTAAAGACATACAGCAATTGCTTTAGTGAGCAAAATGGTTGCAGTCTCGCTTTAGACAAAATGGTAAAGCAGTAAAATAAAATAGTAAAGCAGTAAAATAAATGTCTTAGATGGCAAACAGCAAGTGAGATATCTAAATGAGCTGATTGCTGTATCAAGCTACCTAATATTGCCACCTATTATAGCAAGTGCTCTCTATGTAGGCACAAACAGTCCAGGCTCTTTGATGGGAGTCAGACAAATGGCAGTGCTGTTGACTGCATTAATTGCAAGGAGTAACAGACCACCAAGAAGTCTAAAAATTAGTTCAACCAAAATCCCGCTCGTGAGTAGGAGGATATTAGCTTACAGTGAGCTCTTCTGTAATTTTGGACACATTTTAGACACTCCGGCGCATACCTCTTCACTCTAATTGGTCTGTAAGTTAGCCATTTGTCTAAGATCATTTTCTTTTTAATTTTCTTGTGTGAAAATTGTATAATGGATAAGTGTTTAGAAAGCTTAAGAAGATATAATAAGAAGATACACCTGCCCTTAGTGCAGTATCTGAGGTTTGAGACAGCAACAATTCTGCAACTTCAACAACAATTCTGCAACTTCTATTTAGATTTCAAATAAGAAAAATATGGAAATGCTACACAGTATTTGTCTTACAGTTTCATATCTGTGGGAGATTCTGACCTAACAAACAGCCATCAATTTGTTTCAAAACATTTACTGATTTACTAACAGGCCATTAGTTCCAGCCAAGCAACTAAGGGACTTGCCAATAAATCATAGCATATAGGGGCAAACCAATGGATTTTTTAATGCAGGTTGGAAAAACTAAAGAAAAGTAAAACATATATGCTCAAGCTTGTAGTAACATCAATTAAAAGATGTTTAAATCAAGATAATCACAGTATAGTTAAAGGGACAGTATACACCAATTTTCATTTAACTGCATGTAATAGACACTACTATAAAGAATAATATGCACAGATATTCATCTAAAAATCCAGTATAAAACCTTTTAAAAACTTACTTAGAAGCTTCAAGTTTAGCACTGTTAAAAAAGTTAGCTGGAACACCCATTGAAAGTGGTTCTATAGCAAAAAAAGACATTCCCCCCTGCCCTTGACTCTTATAAAAAAAAAAAAAAAAGCAAATATGGAATAAATGAATTAATATCTACACTGGTGCAATGTAAATGCTTGGATAACTCTATGACTTTGTTTTTCATGTTAGAAATATAATGCTTGTGTGCCAGCTTTGGAGGGGAAAGGATATGAACAGGTTGTTGATACTCCGTCAGCTCTGTAGCATTTTCAGGGCTCTGTGTGCTAAAATAGAGCTGCTGGTGCAACGCCACCCCTGCAGACTCGCGGCCAATCGGCCGCCAGCAGGAAGGTTTCAATCAACCCGATTGTACTCGATTGGGTTGAATTTCGGTGATGTCTGTCGGGTTATGGAGCAGTGGTCTTTAGACTGCCGCTTCATAACTGTTGTTTCTGGCGAGTCTTCAGATTTGCCAGAAACACGGGACCTCAAGCTCCATTCAGAGCTTAATAAATGGGCCTCATATACTAAATAGGAAGTCTTATAATAACGTAAAAGATTATGAATTCCCAGACCTACCTTCTCTTTTTTGCAGATAAGATAGGTTTTGGTCATTCTAGGTTATAAAGTGTTCCAAATAAACATATTTATAAGGGTTTGGGCATCCACAAAAAATATTATCGTAGCAATATAAGGAGTGTTTGGGAAAGGTACAAAAATATAGGGAGAATCAACATTTTTACTGCTCTGATATGGTCTAACCAAGATAACAGTTAAACTTGCCAATTCACTAGCAATTTTTTAATGTAATTGAGTAAGTTATATATATATTAGTTAAAGAGCAATCAATATTGGTTAAAAGGCGCTCTGCTATAATCAGTCTTTTCTTCTTAATATTGTGTGTTGAAATAAAAAAATCCTGCTTACCAACACTGACCTCAATCATATGAGGTAAGATATCAGCTCTGTATGTGTAAAGATGATTCAATCTTTCTTTCCCAGAGTGGTGTCCTTAAGAATTCTTAATCTACTTCTTATTCCATTAGTTTGGATGAGCCTTTATATTCAATGGTAACCCTGGACTCTCTGATGGTCTTTCATGCGATGGTGAGAATCTTTTTCCTCAGGTGTATGAAGAGCGGTTGGCAAGAATTCCCAGAGTTATGCAGGGAGGAAAAAAACACACGTAGCATAATACTGTATAACATTAAAAAGGAAATTTATTATATACAATAGGTATTATGCTTACATTAGTAAACCTCAATCCATGATTAAGTAAGATTTATAGCAAGATATAATATGTTCTCAGATGAAACCTTTGAATTAAATGATATATATATATATATATATATATATAGGAGTATGCCTGGTCTGTAACTCACATAACACACTTTGCTTAACAAGGGGCTTGATTAGACCTTTAAAGTATAAAGGCTTTTGTGCAGATATACTGTTTTGTGCCCCTGTAAGGGATTATTGTGAGGCAGTATCCTAAGTTTGCACTCAATTGCACAAACAAGTTCAAGCTGTTAAGCGTTGTAGAAAAGACAGTGTCTATGTCGTTTTTTCATTAAAATGCCAGTAATAAAATCAAACTGTATCTTTCTGCCGGTGGAGAAAGAAACCTGTCTGCCCACGCGTTTAGAATTTGTCATGAACTTCTTCATCAGAGGAAAGTGGTTAGACAGGAATACCAGCTGTAGGCGTTTAAAAAGGCACTGAAGTGGGCGTGTTTTTCCTTTCTCATTACGGCCTGTGACGTATAACGTCACGTTAGCTACGGAAGCATGCAAACACGAGTGCATTTCCTGTTGTTATGGAAACCATCACTTGTGAGAACTGACGTATAGACAGGAGCCGTATTTCAATTAGGAACTGCGTGAGGTCCTAATGTCCCTCGGATTGTGTACATTACATTTCATGTGTATGCAGTATACAGTCTTTCTGGTATTTTAATTATATACAAAAAGATTCCTAAAGACCTTCTGCATTCGGTCCTGAAAAGCTATCAGTGTATATTTAGACTATTATTATTATTATTATTGGTTATTTGTAGAGCGCCAACAGATTCTGCAGCGCTATAAACAAGGGGGAGTACAACAAAACAATTATAGGAATCAAATGGGTAGAGGGCCCTGCCAAGAGTTGCACTGTTGTAGTCAGCTCTTAAGAAGGTGATCTACAAACAGCTGTACTCTTAGGCTTACATGCTAAGGGGGTTCAGGGGATAGCAATGGAGGCGTGGAACTGATATAAAGTAAGGTTAGCATAGGTTGCATGCATCCCTGAACAGTAGAGTCTTTAGGGAGCGCTTGAAGCTTTCAAAACTAGGGGAGAGTCTTGTGGGGTGAGGCAGAAAGTTCCACAAGATGGGAGCCAGTCTGGAGAAGTTCTGTAAATGGGAGTGTAAGTAGGAGGTCATGAGCAGAGCAAAGGGGACGAGACGGAGAGTATCTGGAGACAAGGTCTGAGATATAGGGGGGAGCAGTGCAGTTGAGTGCTTTGTATGTCAGAGTGAGAATTTTGTGTTTGATCCTAGAGGCAAGAGGAAGCCAGTGAAGAGATTGGCAGAGAGGAGCAGCAGATGAAGAGCGACGTGTAAGGAAGATGAGTCTGGCAGAGGCATTCATTATGGGTTGTAAGGGAGCTAGGCGGCAGGTGGGGAGACCAGAGAGGACAGAGTTGCAGTAATCGAGGCGGGAAAGAATGAGAGAGTGGATTAAAATCTTAGTTGAGTCTTGAGTAAGGAAGTGTCTAATTTTAGAGATATTTTTAATGTGGAAGCGGCAGGCTTTAGCCAAGGACTGAATGTGAGGAGTGAAAGAAAGATCTGAGTCAAATGTGACCCTGAGACATTGGGCATGCGGGGTAGGGGTAATGATGGAGTTGTCAACAGTTATAGAGAGATTGGGGTGGAGATTTTGTAAGAAGGGGGGAAAATGAGGTGCTCAGTTTTGGAGAGATTTAGCTTGAGGTAGTGAGAGGACATCCAAGAAGAGATGTGAGAAAGACGGTTAGTGACACGGGTTAGCAAGGAAGGAGATAGATCTGGTGCAGAGAAGTAGATTTGGGTGTCGTCAGCATACAAATGATATTGGAAACCGTGGGACTTTATTAGGGAACCTAGTGATGACATGTAGATTAAGAAGAGAATGGGACCAAGGACAGAGCCTTGCGGTACTCCGACAGAAAGTTGTGACGGGGCAGAGGAGGCCCCAGAGAAGGCTACACTAAAGGTACGGTTTGACAAGTAGGAAGAGAGCCACGAAAGGGCTGTGTCACAGATGCCAAAGGATTGGAGGGTTTGCAGCAAAAGAGGGTGGTCAACAGTGTCAAAGGCTGCGGACAGATCAAGGAGGATAAGCAGAGAAAAGTGGCCTTTTGATTTTGCTGTAAGTAGGTCATTGGTAACCTTAACAATAGCTGTTTCTGTGGAGTTATGGGGACGAAATCCAGATTGCAGTGGGTCAAGAAGGGAAATGGGATAGGCATGCATATACTAGTACGAGAAGCTTTGAGGCAAGAGGGAGGAGGGAAATAGGGCGGTAGTTGGATGGGGAGGTAGGATCAAGGGAAGGTTTTTTGAGGATAGGTGTGACCAGTGCATATTTTAGCGATGAGGGAAATATACCAGTGCTGAGGGAGAGGTTGAAAATGTGTGTTAGTATAGGGGTAAGGGTAGCAGAGAGGGAGGGGAGTAGCTGTGAGGGGATAGGGTCAAGGGGACAGATAGTGAGGTGAGAGCGCAGTATATAGGATTGAACTTTAATCCTATTGGCTGATTGCATCAGCCAATAGGATTTTTTCTACCTTAATTCCGATTGGCTGATAGAATTCTATCAGCCAATCGGAATTGAAGGAACGCCATCTTGGATGACGTCACTTAAAGGTACCTTCATTCTGTGTTAGCCGTTGATTGAAGAGGATGCTCCGCATAGGATGTCTTGAAGATAAACACTCTCCGCGCCGAATGGATGAAGATAGAAGATGCCATCTGGATGAAGACTTCTGCCCGTCTGGAGGACCACTTCGCCCGGCTTGGATAAATACTTCTCCCGGCTTTGTTGAGGACTTCGGCCCGGTTAGATGAAGACTTCTCCTGGTAAGGTGATCTTCAAGGGGTTAGTGTTTTTTTAAGGGGATTAGTATGGTATCTCACAAGGAGATAAAAAGGCGCGCTGTTTTTTTTAAAAACAAAATAAGACAAACATAGAAAATGGATCTGTGATCCCAGAGAGTGTAATGTTCTCACAATTAGCCACTTGATCTTGGTCTTCGTCGAGTGCTCTCGCTCAGTCCACTGCTTTGAACAAATGTGGATGGCAGACCGTATGTATAGGCTGTTCTTCTGTGTAGGCAGCTCCTCTTGTTCCCAGAGAGCAGGGGTATAACTGTTTAGAATTGAATATAAAGAGGGCGCCACATAGCGTGATATTGTTTCACAAAAGAAAAGGATAACACAAGACAGAGAGGTAATGTGCTTACCAATATCTGTGGTACTGTTCTGTGACCAGTACTGTCTCGCCTGCTAGCACTTTAATCAGTGGCTAGTACACTGTTGGATGCGATCCTTCCCGGAGCTTATCCTTGGATCAGGGAATCGTGCTGTGAGCGTTTCTCTGTTCAGCTGTTTCCCTGTGTTGTTCGATTTAAAAGAAAACTTTTAAAGGCTTTATTATAACGCGTTTCTCAACCGCCAAGGGTCGTTTCTTCAGATATCAAAGCGATTCGCTTTGATATCTGAAGAAACGACCCTTGGCGGTTGAGAAACGCGTTATAATAAAGCCTTTTAAAGTTTTCTTTTAAAACCTGGAAGTTGTGCATTTCTTATGAGTTACAAACCCAATCGAACAACACAGGGAAACAGCTGAACAGAGAAACGCTCACAGCACGATTCCCTGATCCAAGGATAAGCTCCGGGAAGGATCGCATCCAACAGTGTACTAGCCACTGATTAAAGTGCTAGCAGGCGAGACAGTACTGGTCACAGAACAGTACCACAGATATTGGTAAGCACATTACCTCTCTGTCTTGTGTTATCCTTTTCTTTTGTGAAACAATATCACGCTATGTGGCGCCCTCTTTTTTTTAAGGGGGTATTGGGTGGGTTTTAGAGTAGGGCTGGTTGTGTGGGTGATGGGTTTTAATGTTGGGGGGGATTTGTAATTTTTTTTACAGGTAAAAGAGCCAATTACTTTGGGGCAATGCCCCGCAAAAGGCCCTTTTAAGGGCTATTTGTAATTTAGTGTAGGGTAGGGCTTTTTTTTTTTTTGGGGGGGGGGGGGCTTTTTTATTTTGTTAGGGGGATTAGATTAGGTGTAATTAGTTTAAAAATCTTGTAATTTGTTTATTATTTTCTGTAATTTAGTGGGAGGTTTTGTACTTTAAATAATTTAATTTAATTGTTTTATTTTACAGGTACTTTTGTATTTATTTTAACTAGGTAGTTATTAAATAGTTAATAACTATTTAATAACTATTGTACCTAGTTAAAATAAATACAAACTTGCCTGTAAAATAAAAATAAACCCTAAGCTAGATACAATGTAACTATTAGTTATATTGTAGCTATCTTAGGGTTTATTTTATATGTAAGTATTTAGTTTTAAATATGAATAATTTAGTTAATTATAGTAATTTTATTTATATTTATTGTAATTATATTTAAGTTAGGGGGTGTTAGGGTTAGGGTTAGACTTAGGTTTAAAGGTTAATAACTTTAATATAGTAGCTGCAACGTTGGGGGCGTCAGATTAGGGGTTAATAAATGTAGGTAGGTGATGGCGATGTTAGGGACGGCAGATTAGGGGCTAAAAATATTTAATTAATGTTTGAGATGCGGGAGTGTGGCGGTTTAGGGGTTAATATATTTATTATAGTGGCGGCGATGTCGGGTTCGGCAGATTAGGGGTTAAAAAATTTATTTTAGTGTTTGCGATGTGGGGGGGCCTCGGTTTAGGGGTTAATGGTAGTTTATGGGTGTTAGTGTACTTTTTAGCACTTTAGTTAAGAGTTTTATGCTACGGCTTTGTAGTGTAAAACTCTTAACTACTGACTTTAAAATGCAGTACCAGTCTTGACAGGAGAGGGTGTACCGCTCACTTTTTGTCAGACTCGTAATACCGGTGCTATGCAAGTCCCATTGAAAAAATAGGATACGCAATTTATGTCAGTGGATTTGCGGTATTTCCAAGTCTGGCCCAAAAAGTGAGCGGTACACCTGTACCTGCAAGACTCGTAATACCAGCGGGCGTTAAAAAGCAGCGTTGGGACCGGCCAACGCTCCTTTTTAAGCCTAACACACAACTCGTAATCTAGCCAAGCGTTAGAACCGGCTAACGCTGCTTTTTAAGCCTAACGCAAAACTCGTAATCTAGCCGCATGTTTGTTAAATTGTATAGATATGTAGGGCAAAGGTATATCTAAGCTATCAAATTAAACACCAACAGTTGCAAAAACAAAAACAAAAAAACCCTTAAACAATGTACTTATATAATGACATATAAAGATCTATCAGGAATGAGCTAGGACATATGCATATGTAAGGGACTACAAGCTGTCATCTAATACGCTGTGATAGGAAAGCCGTTTGTGGCTGATGGACCAATGATCATTGTGCAATTAAGGTGTAGAAATATGCTAGCTAGATTTCCATTCCTTGTAACTGAGACTGGAGTTATATGTTTTCCTCTAATCACAATCTAACTACACTACTTTATCAAAACAGTGAAGAGCAATTAGCATATTGAATAGGGGGATACACATTGTTCAATTATTACCCTCATGAAGCACTTTTGTTATGTAAAAAAAATAATAAAGAAATAAGACAATAAAACCCTATGTACATGTGTTTCCATTAAATCACTTTGAAGAGATCCTATATTGATGTGATGTTCTGTGTTAGGTCTTCTCTATCTTACAATTAGTATCTATTAGTATATTGCGAGCATCAGGCTTCAAATCAGTAATGTGCAGTCACTAGAGGCAGGTGAGACAGGGCTTCACCTCTCATATGGGCAAAAAATATAAAATTAAAACAAATATTGCAATTTTTTTCTCACAGCTACATGTTGCGCAATGGAGAGGCACAAGCAGGTCTTCCCTCCATTACACAACATGCTGCATCACCTACTGGATGAAAGTGGTTAAGATCATTGCATGGCCCATAAGTGCTTATTTGAGGCAGGCCTCTTTGGGCTGAACCAATCCAGTAAGAGGCATCAGTCATGGGAATTTAGGGTTGGGGCTGGATGTTAAATCATATAAAACAAAACAAAAACGGAAAAAACTACTTTCATTCATTTTGTTGCTGCCCTATGCAGCTGCCAGCTTTTCCAGTGAAAAAGAGAGTTCAGTACTTCCCCTCCAAGTGCAGTGGAATGTTCCACTGTCACTTCCTTACAGAGCAGGAAGAGATGCAGAGAGAGCAGTGTTTTAGCCACATTTTATTAAAGTAAGTTCTGCAACCTTAGATTTTGCTGAAAGGAATTCTGTTAGTGAAAATGATAATTTAAAGAATGTGGTTTAGTGTTTTTTGTTTTTTACTCTTTTACAGCAGTTTAAGGATCATTTTTGTATTTTGTTTACTCAAACTTTACACCCACTACCTTAGCAGCTTGCCTCTGTACTGCACACTAGTTTATAGTTTGATTACTCTCTTACTGACTTATGAACTCTCTGTAGCTCTGCAACTGTGTTTTCTCATATCTTCCTATTATGCTGTTTGTATGGATGAGTTGTTATTTGACAAGAGTAAGCTAGACCAACAGCATGGTAATGTAAAATAAAAACAAGCAGTTTAGAATGAGTCATAGCAAAAATTCTCTATGGCTCCTGTAGCTATAGTATTTAATTTAAACCAGTGATTCTTTAGGTGTATGTTGGACAACCCTGATGTAGACAACAAATAATAATGTATTAATGCTCCCATTCATATGTGCTGTTCTGTTTCAGATATTTAAAATAGATTGTAGACTATTAGCATTTGATAGTCACTTAAAATAAACTGCTTAAACATTCAGTGGTGCCTCCCCCATTTCAGTGTTCCCTCTCTCCCCACTTATGTGCCCCTCTCCTCCCTCTGTCTCCCTCTCTCCCCACTTATGTGTCTCACTCCCCTCTGTCTCCTTCACTCCCCTCTGTCTCTCTCTTTCTCCCTCACTCCCCTCTGTCTCCCTCACTTCCCTCTGTCTCTCTCACTCCCCTCTGTCTCTCTCATATCCCTCTGTGTCTCTCTCATTCCCCTCTGTGTCTCTCTCACTCCCCTCTGTGTCTCCCACTCCCCTCTGTGTCTCTCTCACTCCCCTCTGTGTCTCTCACTCCCCTCTGTGTCTCTCTCTCACCTCTGTCTCTCTCTCTCCTCTGTGTCTCTCTCTCCCCTCTGTCTCTCTCTCTCTCCCTCACTTCCCTCTGTCTCTCTCACTCCCCTCTGTCTCTCTCATATCCCTCTGTGTCTCTCTCATTCCCCTCTGTGTCTCTCTCACTCCCCTCTGTGTCTCCCACTCCCCTCTGTATCTCTCTCACTCCCCTCTGTGTCTCTCACTCCCCTCTGTGTCTCTCTCTCCCCTCTGTCTCTCTCTCTCTCTCTCCTCTGTGTCTCTCTCTCCCCTCTGTCTCTCTCTCTCTCCCCTCTGTCTCTCTTTCTCCTCCCTGTCTCTCTATCTCTCTCTCCCCTCTCTCTCTCCCCTCTGTCTCTCTCTCTCTCCCCCCTCTGTCTCTCTCTCCCCTCTGTCTTTCTGTCTCCCCTCTGTGTGTCTCTCTCTATCCATCTCTCTTTCTCTATCTGTCTCTCTCTCTCTCTATCCATCTCCCTCTCTATCCATCTCTCTCCCTGTCTCTCCCCTCTGTCTCTCTCCTTATGTGTCGTTCACCCCTGTGGTCTCTTTTCTATCCCTGTCTCTTTTCCTCCCCCTCTGACTCTCTCATCCCTTATGTGTTTCTCTAACCCTTTGTGTGATTGTGTCTCTCTCTCTCTTTCTCTCTAACCCTCTGTGCCTCTCTCTCGCTCTCCCCCATCTCTCTCTCCCTGTCCCCCCGTCTCTCTCTCTCCCTCTCCCCCCGAGTGTGTTTCGGTCTACCTTTTATTTATTTAATTAATGAATTGGTGGTGCCATCTGAGGATGTGGCTTTATTTAAAGGGGTGGGGTCATAAGGGTTATAAAGGTCTTCTTTTTCTACACAAATTGGTGCGGAATGGTCTGGAGATATTCCCTTACCCACTCCCCACCTTTCTCTCTCCCTCTGTCTCACTCTACTTTTCCCCTATTTTCTAACACTTTATTTCATTTTTTTTTTGGTATCAGGTATTAGAAATGGGCCTTTAGTGTCAAGAAGGACACAATATAATTCTCTATCTAGATTAAATAAGAGATTCCATGTCATAGGACTATTGGTCCACAATGTATGCTACCAATAAATTATCTCATGTTAGAGCGGCCCTACTAGTTTGGTCTAGATGTAGTAATTGAACGATTCATTGCTATGTATATTGCATTATTTCACTTACTATGTAACTTAAGAAAACCAAGATTTTCATTCTCTTGATTTGTTTTTTCATGTATATTTCTTTTCTCTTGTCATTATACCTTTCACAACAAAAATTAATAAAGAATACTTTATCATAAAGGGGTGGGGTCAATTTCACCAGCTGCCACTGGATCAAGACAATTTTATATTTACTGAATAATGAAGGAATCTATAAGCATAATTTGCAGAATTAAAGGAAAAAGTATGTTTTAAACATATTTTAATGGGCCTGGATTTCTAGATCTCATAATCAGAGCAAGCAGTTTGTTATCTGGCAAGAGTTTCTGTTACAATCCTTTAGACTAAAATCAGATGTTTACTAAGTTGACCAAGAAAAAAAAAGTTGAGAAAAAAAAAATTACACCAGCACCAGTACAGTACCATATAGTATGTGTCACTCAGTCACCACCGGCACCTATACAATACACAGTGACAGTCTGAGTCTCCCTCTACCGTTACCTACCTCAGTCAGTCCTCAGACAGCACAGCACGCACTGCCACCAGTCTATCACAGTCGCAGGTGATGCTCTGAGTGAGTCTGCACCTCCCTCACATATTTCCTGCCCAGCAAGTCAGCCCGCCCCAGACCAGAGAGGACATGCTTCTGTATCTGATTGGCTGAGGGGCGGGCAGTGCTCCAGAGGCTTCAAGAGAGAAGCCTCCGGTCGGAGCGGTATGGGCTGCAAAGAGAGTGAGTGCTTAGCCACTGGGTGGCACTTTGGCACTCTCTCTCTAGCAGCCCATACTATACACATTCATATTGCGCAATGGAAGGGTAACTGGCCTCTACTTACTTGCGCAATATGAATGTGATGTGACCGGTACTGTAAACTTTAAAAAAAAAACTTAGTAAACACAACACAGGAGGGTGTGGGGGGGTAGGGGGGATCAGTTTGAGGAACCAAAAAAACATTTTTGGGGAAAAAAAATTGAACTTTTTTTTTATTATTATTAGTAAAAAATTGTGTATTACCCACATCGGAAAAGGGAGGCGCTGCCTCACCTGCCTCCTCTGAATGCACGTCACTGCCGTAGTGTGAAGTGCTCAGTCAGACAGTGTCACCATGGCTAGCAGAGCTGCAGATTAAAGGTATGTGCTCAATTTGCTTGGTAATGGTACACCACTGCTGACTTCAGAACCTGCCTTCCATTTCATCCTCTGTATCTCTCTCCCTTCCTCCCCTTTGTCTCCCTCCCATCCCCCCCTCCCCTGTGTCTCCCCCACCCTCCTCCCCTGTCTCTCTCTTTCCCCTCTGTCTCTCTCTCTCCCCTCTGTCTCTCTCTCTCCCCTCTGTCTTTCTCTATCTCCCTTCCCTCTGTCTCTCTCTTTCTCCCCTCTGTCTCTCTCTCTCTACCCTCTGTTTCTCTATCCCTCCCCTCTGTCTCTCATTCCTCCCCTCTGTCTCTCTCTCTCCCCTCTGTATCTATCTCTCTCTCCTCTGTCTTTCTCTCTCTCCCCTCTGTCTCTCTCTCCCCTGTCTCTCTCTTTCTCCGCTCTGTCTCTCTCTCTCTCCCCCCTCTGTATCTATATCTCTCCCCCTCTGTCTCTCTATCCCTCCTCTCTGTCTCTCATTCCCCCCTCTGTCTCTCTCTCTCCCCTCTGTATCTCTCTCCTCTCTGTCTTTCTTTCTCTCCCCTCTGTCTCTGTCTCTCTCTCTCTCTCTCTCTCTTTCTCTCTCTCCCCTCTGTCTCTCTCTCTCCCCTCTCTCTCTATCCCTCCCTCTCTGTCTCTCTATCCCTCCCCTATGTCTCTCCCCCCTCCCCTATGTCTCTCCCCCCTCCCCTATGTCTCTCCCCCCTCCCCTGTGTCTCTCCCCCCTCCCCTGTGTCTTTCCCCCCTGTCTCTCTCCCCCTCTCCTGTGTCTCTCTCCCCTGTGTCTCTCCCCCCTCTCCCCTGTGTCTCTCTCCCCCCTCCCCTGTGTCTCTCTCCCCCCTCCCTTGTGTCTCTCCCCCCTCCCCTGTCTCTCTACCCCCTCCCCTGTCTCTCTCCCCTCTGTCTCTCTCTCTCTCCCCTCTGTCTCTCTCTCTCCCCTCTGTCTCTCTCTCCCCTCTGTCTGTCTCTCTCTCTCCCCTCTGTCTCTCTCTCCACTCTGTCTGTCTCTCTCTCTCCCCTCTGTCTCTCTCTCTCTCTCTCTCTCTCTCTCTCTCCCCTTTGTCTCTCTCCCCTCTGTGTCTCTCTCTGCCCTCTGTCTCTCTCTCTCTCCCCTCTGTCTCTCTCTCCCCTCTGTCTGTCTCTCTCTCTCCCCTCTGTCTCTCTCTCTCTCTCTCCCCTCTGTCTGTCTCTCTCTCTGCCCCCTCTCTCTGTCTCTCTCCCCTCTCTCTCTCCCCCCCTCTGTCTCTCTCTCTCTCTCCCCCCTCTCTCTCTCCCCCTCTGTCTCGCTCTCTCCCCTCTGTCACTCTCTCCCCTCTGTCTCTCTCTCTCTCTCTCTCCCCTCTGTCTCTCTCTCTCTCCACTCTGTCTCTCTCTTTCTCCCCTCTGTCTCTCTCTCTCTCCCCTCTGTCTCTCTCTCTCTCCCCTTTGTCTCTCTCCCCTCTGTGTCTCTCTTTCCCCTCTGTGTCTCCCTCCCCTCTGTCTCTCTCTCCCCTCTGTCTCTCTCTCTCTCTCTCTCTCTCTCCCCTCTGTCTCTCTCTCCCCCCTCTGTCTCTCTCTCCCCCCCTCTGTCTCTCTCTTTCCCCTCTGTCTCTCTCTCCCCTATATCTCTCTCTCCCCTCTGTCTCTCTCTCTCCCCTGTCTCTCTCCCCTCTGTCTCTCTCTTTCCCCTCTGTCTCTCTCTCTCCCCTCTGTCTCTCTCTCTCTCCCCTCTGTCTTTCTCTATCTCCCTTCCCTCTGTCTCTCTCTTTCTCCCCTCTGTCTCTCTCTCTCCCCTCTCTCTCTATCCCTCCCTCTCTGTCTCTCTATCCCTCCCCTCTGTCTCTCATTCCCCCCTCTGTCTCCCTCTCTCCCCTCTGTATCTATCTCTCTCCCCTCTGTCTTTCTCTCTCTCCCCTCTGTCTCTCTCTCCCCTGTCTCTCTCTTTCTCCGCTCTGTCTCTCTCTCTCTCCCCCCTCTGTATCTCTATCTCTCCCCCTCTGTCTCTCTATCCCTCCTCTCTGTCTCTCATTCCCCCCTCTGTCTCTCTCTCTCCCCTCTGTATCTCTCTCCTCTCTGTCTTTCTTTCTCTCCCCTCTGTCTCTGTCTCTCTCTCTCTCTCTCTCTTTCTCTCCCTCCCTCTCTGTCTCTCTATCCCTCCCCTCTGTCTCTCATTCCCCCCTCTGTCTCCCTCTCTCCCCTTTGTATCTCTCTCCCCTTTGTCTTTCTCTCTCCCCCCTCTCTCTCTCTCTCCCCTCTGTCTCTCTATCCCTCCCCCTCTATCTCTCTCTCTCTCCCCTCTGTCTCTCTCCCCTCTCTCTCTCTCTCACTGTATATCTCTCCCCCTTTGTCTCTCTATCCCTCCCCCTCTGTCTCTTTATCCCTCCTCCTCTGTCTCTCTCTCCTCTGTCTCTCTCTCCTCTCTCTCTCCCTTTCTCCATCCCCCTCTGTCTCTCTCTCTCCCATCGGTCTCTCTCTCTCCCATTTGTCTCTCTCTCTCTCCCTTCTGTCTCTCCCTTTTTCCATCCCCCTCTGTCTCTCTCTCTCTCTCCCATCTGTCTCTCTTTCTGTATCTCTCTCTCTCCCCTCTCTCTCTCCTCTGTCTCTCTCTCCCCCTCTGTCTCTCTATCCCTCCCCCTCTGTCTGTTTATCCCTCCCCCTCTGTCTCTCTCTCCTCTCTCTCTCTCTCTCTCTCTCTCTCTCTCTCTCCCTTCTGTCTCTCCCTTTCTCCATCCCCCTCTGTCTCTCTCTCCCATCTCTCTCTCTCTCCCTCCCTTGTCTCTCCCTTTCTCCCCCCCCCCTCTGTCTCTCCCTTTCTCCCACCCCTCTGTCTCTCTCTCTCCCCTCTGTCTCTCTCTCTCTCTCCCCTCTCTCTTCTCTCTCTCTCTCCCCTCTGTCTATCTCTTCCCTCTGTGTCTCTCTCTTCTCTCTCTCTCCCCTCTGTCTCTCTATCCCTCCCCCTCTGTCTCTCTATCCCACCCCCTCTGTCTCTCTCTCTCCCCTCTGTCTCTCTCTCCCCCCCCTCTCTCTCTCACCATATATCTCTCTCCCTTCTGTCTCTCCCTTTCTCCATCCCCCTCTGTCTCTCTCTCCTATCTCTCTCTCCCCTCTCTCTCTCTCTCTCTCTCTCCCTTCTGTCTCTCCCTTTCTCCATCCCCCTCTGTCTCTCTCTCCCATCTGTCTCTCTCTATCC